>NW_017672374.1:37962-43150 GCF_001879085.1 Nicotiana attenuata
AAAGAAAAATTGTTGTTCAAACTAGTTTTGATTTTGGCAAGTCTGCCCGAACTACGCTGGTTTGATTCTCACCGGATGTGAGATACGTAGGCAACCCTCATCGGGTCCAACTTCCCTTTTTGCAAAAATAGCCAAAAAAAAATGTCAGAATTTTTATTTTTGTCATAAATAAGTCGGGTGGTGCCATTCCTGTTTAAATAAGCCGAATGTCCCAAAAAGGACGCCGGAAGGCCGTTTTGCAAGAATAGCCACCTTGAGTCATTTTTAAATGGTTTGCGGGCACAGCCTTAAAATCTTCCTCCCAGAAGTGCTGAAAGGCCGTATTTGCAAATCCAAGTCCTTATTTTCTGAATAAAGAATTTTTGCACAAATAGCCATTTTTCAAAATAAATCATTAAGTTCCCCTAAATAATGTGCAGGATGAATTCAAGTGACATCGAAACCTTCTCAGTCCTGAGCGAGATCCCTTTGAAACTCCATATGTGGTGGCATGACTTGGGAAAAGGAAGCAGGGATACTGTGGTTAAAAGCCTGGGCGGTCTTGTAGATTTATTGAAAATCAGACCAAGGAAGGATGTCATTGAGGCACTGATACCATTTTGGGACCCGACCCGTAATGTATTCCGGTTTTCAGATTTTGAACTCACACCCACATTGGAAGAAATTGCCGGATATGCCGGTCTCAACGGGAACTTCCACGGTAGATACCCTTTGGCCCCACGACCGATAACTCTTCACAGGTTTTTAGATTTGTTGAACATCAGTCGGGATATTCAGGACCCACATCTGGCGGAAGGGTGTTGTACACTAGACTTCCTATATCACCGGTATGGTAACCCCAAAGGTTTTGAGGAACCCAATACAGGATTAGCACATGCTGGAAATAAGGACAAGTGGGAAGCCTGACGGGGATTAGCCTTCATGGTGGCCTTTTTGGCAGTGGTAATTTGTCCTAGAAAAGATGGTCACATAGACCTTGGCCTAGTAGGAATGCTAGATGTTGCCATGAAGAAACCTACTAGCACAGTGGTTCCCTTGATTGTAGCAGAAATATACCGAGCTCTGACCAAATGTCGAGAAGGGGGGAAATTCTTTCAAGGTTGCAATTTGCTCTTGCAGTTGTGGATACAGGAACATCTCTGTCACCGCACAGGTTACATGAACTACGGCTTAACCGGGTTGAGTTGTATTGCAGAATTCAAGACCCGAATTACAGGTATTGAGTTCCCGGAGGGTACTGAGGCCTGGTCGTCATGTTTAAGATCCCTCACTGCAGATAAAGTGGAATGGGCTTATGGATGGCTTCCTCCTACTGAAGCTGTATATACGTCAGCAGAGGTCCCTTATATTCTTTTGATGGGTATTCGAAGCATTCAGCCCTATGCTCCTTACCGCGTTTTGCGACAATTTGGAAGATTCCAGACGGTGCACAGCGATGAAGACCTGAGTGGGCAAGTCATTGAGTTGGGCCCAAAAGCTGCATTCCCTGAAGGCCGCATCCGAAAGATATGGAATGAGTGCAGGTACCTTGAGCCTAAAACTATAGTACAGGACCGGGCCAGAGGTGAGGTAGATCCCAAATACTTGGTTTGGTTCGGTAAAAGGTTTCAAATCCCCGAGAGACCCGCCAAAAGGCCACATGTGCAACAATTAACAAGCGAGGCTCAGGTGCAGTGGGATTGGTTGGCTAAAGAAAAGGAGTACAGAGCTCGAATTGGAGCATTGGAAAAACAGGTTCAGGAGCTTCGGTTCGAAAACAGCTTGCAAGCCGCAGCTGATGAAGGTGATAAAAAGCAATTGGCCCAGGAGAATGAAGCTCTCAAGGCCCAAATTCAACAACTGAAATTAGATGCAAGGAATCGAGAAAGAAGTATATCCGACGAGAGATTGATAAGAGGGTTGAAGAAACAAGTCCTGGACTGTCAGGAAGAATTGGAAAAATCCGAGGGAAGCATGGCAAAACTTCGGGCTTAATGGGCAAAGAAGACCGAGGAAAGGGCCCAGTTTGTACAGCAAATGAAGAAAAACTATGACGGAACCATCGCCAACATGAAAAGAAAAATGAACACTCTTGAAGAAAAGGCAGCCCGTCGGGAGAAAGAGTTACAGGCCGAGAGGGAACAATGCTATGAATTAATCGCCGATATGGAGAAGGAACTAAAATTGTTACAGGATCTTCACTTCCAGGATTCTCAGGTACTAGAGGCTCGCACTCAACAGATAAGCCGGCTACTCCAAGAGAAAGGTCAAATCCGGGAGAGAATCAGAAACATTGCCAACTACATTGTCATGAAGTGTCAGGCCAGTGAACGAATGGGTCATACCACATTCTTTGCCTCCGTGATGATATTTGTTCGCCAGGTTATGAACGATCTAGATCAGTTGCAAAAGGGTCTTGCACGCAGGCCCGCGGCGATGCCGAGTGATGCCCCGCGGGCCCCAGGATTTGAAGCCTTGATGTACTCTTGAGTCTGTAGTTTTCGTGTCTGGTTTTGTACTTTCTATTTCCAAGAAAGAAAAGCAAATAGTCTAGTAGCTTTGTAATTGTTTTTGTTATTAATAAAAATTTGAAAATTCCCAAAACAAATTGTTTCTTTATTTCTTGCATCGAGGTTTGCATTTATGTGCAAGAACTACGCTTGGTCTGATTCATGCGGGGTCATGATACGTAGGCAATCTCCATAGGATTCAACCGTATCTCTTAAAAATAAAACACGAGGGAAGGAAATAAAAGAAAACAAGAGAGGAAAAGAAACGCAAAAAAAAAATAAGGAATCGAGAGAAAAACCATGGCAGAAGAACAGGGAAAAAGCAAAAACGAAAAAAGAGGGAAAAGAAAATGAGAGAAAAAATAGAAAGAGAAAGAAAAGCAAGAAAAACAAAGAGAGGAAATCAAAAGAAGAGAAAATAGAAAAGAAAAGCCGGGATGACACATGCAACCAGTGCAAACATGTAGACAACCGTTTAACTGTATAGGTGCATCACACCCCAATGTGCGATTACCTATCTGTTACTTGTCTCAAACTAACCGTGTGTTGCTAAATTCCAGCCTAGCTTTTAGAAATGGTGGTTGGTTGTGGTAAGCTGGCATCGCATCAATACTTTACCAGATCGAAAGGAAGTGTGGAAATGTCTACAGAAATGACTTTGCCCGCAGTCCCCATCTCTGAAGATAGCCCCATCTCGGGGGTCCCGGCCTCTGAATCTTTTACAGCTGAAGAAAATCGGATCTTGCGCCTGCGACTGATGGAAATGTGGGATGCTTGGAACAATGGAAAGGAACCCCCAAACAATATTCCCGGATTCCCAGAGTTATTCCCTAGAGCTGGAGGTGCTACTACGGTCCCTATCAGTCATCCTCCTACCCCTTTGGGCAACCTACCATGACCGCTCATTTCGTTGGGAATGCCTTCTGAGGTTCGCCCCCAGGTGTTCCCAGCGGGAGCAGCTCCTAACATCGTCACTGCTCCACCATGTCCTGCTACAACACAACCCTCGCTGCCAAGGCCTGCTTTTGATCCCTCAGCATTCACGTTCCAAGATCCTGTATTTCCGTCAGATCCTCCTCAATATCCCACATATAATTACTCTCAGCCACCCCCATACGAGTTTACGCCAGGGCAGGACAAAAACCCCAAAGACACAGAACAGGATGAAATGGCAAAGAGAATGAGGAGCCTCGAGCAGAGCCTGAAAAACATGCAAGGATTAAGCGGGCAAAAGAGTGTCTCATACACGGATCTATGTATGTTCCCGCATGTTCATTTGCCGTTAGGGTTCAAGACTCCAAAATTTGAGAAGTATGACGGACACGGTGACCCTATTGCTCACTTAAAGAAGTATTGCAATCAGTTACGGGGAGCCGGTGGCAAAGAAGAGCTATTAATGGCATATTTTGGAGAAAGCTTGGTTGGTATCGCTTCAGAATGGTACATGGATCAAGATGCCTCGCGTTGGCATATTTGGGATGATCTAGCCCGAGACTTTGTTCGACAATTTCAGTACAACATAGACATCGCGCCGGACAGGAACTCTTTGGCAAATCTTAAGAAGAAGACTTCAGAAAGCTTCCGTGAATATGCAATTAAGTGGCGCGAACAGGCATCGAGAGTGAAACCTCCAATGGATGAGGTAGAGATGGTCACTGTTTTCCTCCAAGCCCAGGAAGCAGACTATTTTCAGAATATGATGTCCACCATGGGTAAACCTTTCGCCGAGGCAATAAAAATCGGAGAGATGGTAGAGAATGGGTTAAAAACGGGTAGAATCTTGAGCCAGTCAGCCATAAGGGCCACCTCCCAAGCCATCCAAGGCGGGTCTGGAGGAATGGCCAAAGGCAGAAAGAAAGAAGAAACAGTGATGGTGGCATCGGAGGGAAGAAGGTATCGGGCTCCTAGACCGGTGTTCTCTGAAAGAACCCCTCAACACTATTATCCTCATACTGGTATGGCCTATGCTCCTACACCTTATGCGGTCATGAATGCACAACCTTTCGGCCGACCGCAACCACAAGCTAACCGAAATCCACCTCCATTCCAAAGAAATCAACCTCCTTACCAGAACCAATATAATCCCCGACCACCGCAGAATAACTTTCGTCCTCGAGAACCTCCCAGGAGACCAAGTTTTACGCCAATCGGTGAACCCTATTCCAGTTTGTTCCCGAAACTCGTCCAGATGAATTTGCTGCAGCCTATTCCCCAAAACAGGCAGAACCCCAGAATCTTCATCTTATCAACGAGGGGTCCATTGTGCTTACCACTCAGGAGCCGAAGGGCATAGTACTAATAGCTGCTGGACATTGAAGAAGGCTGTGGAAGATTTGATTGAACAAGGGAAAATAGTGTTGAGGGATGAAGAAGCCCCAAATGTGACTAATAACCCGTTGCCCGCTCACAACAATGGGCCGGTAATCGGTATGATTTGTGAAGACAGGGAGTTTGATCCGGCTTTGAAAGCCATAGTTGCTATTGCCGATGCAGAAAAGAAGCCCAAGTTACTCCCGAAGCAAGGAAAAGGGGAGAAGGAGAATAAAACTGTCAAAACTGAACTTGAAAAGAAACCTGAGACAAAAGTAGAAATGGACTCTCTTAAGAATGGAATTCTCTATGTTCCGCGAGGACGCCAAGAAAAACCATTGGTTGTCACTATTCCGAGGAGAGCTGAGGTAAAAGAGGAAACACCAATA
>NW_017672374.1:45105-47615 GCF_001879085.1 Nicotiana attenuata
AATAAGGGAAACCAAAATAAGCATTCACACAGATCAACACACTCGAGATGCAATAATCCAGCTCCTGGTCGAATTCAAAGATGTGTTTGCTTGGTCATACGACGATATGCCAGGACTGAGTATGGATTTAGTGGTGCACAAGCTGCCCACTCACCCCGATTATCCTCCAGTACAGCAAAAGCAAAGGAAATTCAAGACTGATATCAGTGACAAGATCAAAGAGGAAGTCACAAAACAGTTGAAGGCGGGGGTAATCCGAGTGGTCCGATATACCACGTGGTTGGCTAATGTGGTCCCAGTACCAAAGAAAGACGGGAAAACCCGGGTGTGTGTGGATTACCGAGATTTGAACAGGGCAAGTCCCAAAGATAACTTCCCGTTACCTAACATTCACATCCTTGTTGATAACTGCGCCAAACATGAAATACAGTCTTTCGTGGACTGTTACGCAGGATATCACCAAGTGTTGATGGATGAAGAGGATGCCGAAAAGACAGCTTTCACTACACCATGGGGAACCTACTGTTATCGGGTCATGCCGTTTGGGCTGAAGAATGCTGGGGCAACTTATATGAGGGCCATGACCACCATCTTCCACGATATGATGCATCAAGAAATAGAGGTATATGTGGATGATGTAATTGTTAAGTCCCGAACTCAGAATGATCATGTTCGAGATTTGAGAAAGTTCTTTGAGCGGTTGCGCAAGTATGATCTGAAGTTGAATCCAGCTAAATGTGCTTTCGGAGTCCCATCGGGCAAGCTCTTGGGTTTCATAGTCAGCAGGAGAGGTATTGAGTTGGATCCAACAAAGATAAAGGCCATTCGAGATTTACCTCCTCCAAGAACTAAGAAGGAGGTGATGAGTTTATTGGGCAGGTTAAACTATATCAGTCGGTTCATCGCTCAATTGACTACCACCTGTGAGCCTATATTCAAGTTATTGAAGAAAGATGCGGCTATCAAGTGGACGTCCGAATGTCAAGAGGCCTTCGATAAAATCAAGGAATATTTGTCGAATCCTCCAGTATTGGTCCCACCAGAGCAAGGACGACCTCTCTTCTTGTATCTGACAGTGTTGGAAAATTCTTTTGGCTGCGTCCTCGGTCAGCATGACATAACCGGAAGGAAAGAGCAGGCAATTTACTATCTAAGCAAGAAGTTTACTGGCTACGAGGCCAAATACACCTTGTTGGAAAGAACATGCTGCGCCCTGACGTGGGTTGCCCAAAAGCTGAGACATTATCTTCAAGCCCATACCACCTATCTAATAACCAGGTTGGATCCTTTGAAATACATATTCCAGAAACCGATGCCCACTGGGAGGTTGGCAAAATGGCAAATCTTGCTCACTGAATTTGACATAGTCTATGTTACTCGCACGGCAGTGAAAGCCCAGGCTTTGGCGGATCATTTGGCTGAAAACCCGGTCGACGTGGAATATCAACCGTTAAGCACCTATTTCCCAGATGAGGAAGTAAACTCGGTGGAAGCCATCTCTGAGGACACTCGTGCTTGGAAAATGTTCTTTGATGGAGCAGTAAATGCGAGAGGTGTAGGTATTGGGGCGATCTTAATATCACCCAATGGCCAGCACTACCCGGCTACAGCCAGGCTCCGTTTCTTTTGCACAAACAATACAGCTGAGTATGAAGCCTGCATCATGGGCATGAACATGGCAATTGACCAAGATGTTGAAGATTTATTAATCATGGGGGACTCTGACTTGATTATCCGACAAGCCCAAGGAGAATGGGAAACTCGAGATGTTAAGCTCATTCCTTATCGACAGCATGTGGAAGATCTCACCAAACGCTTCAAGTCGGTAGAATTCAGGTATATCCCTCGGTGTCATAATGAACTAGCCGATGCACTTGCCACTCTAGCTTCAATGTTGCCTTACCCAGGCAATGCCCATATTGACCCTTTAGAGATTCAAATCAAAGAAAAGCACGGGTATTGTAATGTGGTTGAGGTGGAACCAAGTGGTCAGCCCTGGTATCATGATATCAAGAGATTTCTGAAAACACAGGATTACCCTGAGCAGGCCACCGGAGATCAGAAAAGAACCATTAGACGATATGCGAGTGGTTTCTTTTTAAGTGGTGATGTTTTGTATAAAAGAACCCCGGACCTCAACTTGCTAAGATGTGTTGACGCCGAGGAAGCTGGAAGAATTATGCATGAAGTGCACGCAGGAGTGTGTGGACCTCATATGAATGGTTATGTGTTGGCAAAGAAAATTTTGCGAGCCGGGTATTACTGGATAACCATGGAGAAGGACTGTTTCAGTTTTGTTCGGAAATGTCATCAATGCCAGGTGCACGGCGACTTGATTCATGCACCTCCGACAGAACTCCATTCGATGTCAGCACCTTGGCCGTTTGTTGCTTGGGGCATGGACGTCATTGGGCCGATCGAGCCGAAAGCTTCGAATGGGCATAGATTCATACTGGTAGCAATTGACTATTTCACAAAATGGGTTGAGGCCATCACTCTCAAGTCAGTCA
>NW_017672374.1:49362-168854 GCF_001879085.1 Nicotiana attenuata
GAGCCTCTTCGTGAACCTCTAGTAGAGGAGATAATTCCTGCGGAATTTTCCTTCTATAATGATAGAGAGTCTCTTAGAAACCAAGTATCTTCTTTAGATCATGCTGATATTTACCCAACTCAGATCATTGAAGGTCTAATTTCTTTATAGAAATACCCAGCCTCAGCGAGTGCGTCAGGCCAATCTCGACTGACCATAGTGATTGATGCTTTTGAAGCAAAAAAATCTTGGAAAAGAAAGAAAATCAAAGGCAAGGGCAGAATAAAGTGACAAGGTCAGAGCCCACACGGGCGATTCATAATGAAATCCTGAAGGCTGAACCCGGTCGGTTTGAAAGGAAATTCACCCTCAAGGCAAACAAGCAGCAAAGTTCTCAACGGAAATGGGGCCGAGATCAAGCAATTGAGATGATTAAGGCCACAAAACCAACCACCGTTTCAAACTAACAAATTGTTATTGTTGAAAACAGGTTTGATTCAAAGCAACCGCGCAAGAAGCAGGTGCAGTCCAAAAAGAAATGAAATGCGCAAGCGCTGAAACAGCTTTGCAACAGGAAAACGACCAAAAAGGAAGTTTCCTATCCCCAAGTTCTTTCATGTGTTTTGCTAAATAAAAGGAAAACATAAAAAGGGAAAAACAAAAGATAGAAGAAAGAAGAAAAGAAGTTAATCATGATAGCATAGGATTCCATTCCTTAAATATCCCGGAACAAAGACCGAGGATCTCCCGGCACAAAAACCGTGGAGCTTTTTCTTTTCAAAATCCCGGAACAAAAACCGAGGATCTCCCGGCACAAAAACCGTGGAGCTTTTTCTTTCCAAATCCCGGAACAAAAACCGAGGATCTCCCGGCACAAAAACCGTGGAGCTTTTTCTTTCCAAATCCCGGAACAAAAACCGAGGATCTCCCGGCACAAAAACCGTGGAGCTTTTTCTTTCCAAATCCCGGAACAAAAACCGAGGATCTCCCGGCACAAAAACCGTGGAGCTTTTTCTTTCCAAATCCCGGAACAAAACCGAGGATCTCCCGGCACAAAAACCGTTGAGCCTTTTCTTTCCAAAATCCCGGAACAAAAACCGAGGATCTCCCGGCACAAAAACCGTGGAGCTTTTTTTTCAAATCCCGGAACAAAAACCGAGGATCCCTTTACACATTTCCAATTTGATTGATTAGATATGTGTTACAACTAAACTCACGAAATTTTCCTAGTGAAAACTGGGGCAGAAAATTTCGTTTGTTTGTTCGTTTTGGTGTCCTAAGCAGGTCAACCTCAAGACACAAGGTGCGAGACGACCGATGGAATGAGTCTCAATCCAGAATCAAGGAAAGAGGAAAAGAACAAAAAAGATGAACTCAAATGTGAAGCAAGCAAGGGTGCGGATTGCTCAAAATCTGATTGAAATTACAAGCTCCGTTGATCCTGTTTTGACCCAATGCTGCATGAAGAAGTAAACACCTACAACTTGCGAGCATCAAGATTCAGGTCGAATTCCACAACAAAATCAGCTAAAACTCAAGATCAAGTTTCAAGAGAACTATCGATAGGAATCTTGTAAGCCATAATTGATAGGCACAACTAGCTTAGCTTTGATTTTCCTTTTGGTGTAATAAGGAGGTCAGCAAGCAGTAGCAGCAGCAACAGCAGTGAAATCACAGCTCCTGGTAGTCCCAGCTACCAAACTTTCCAGAACTACACTGACCTGATTCCTTTATAGCCAAGGATATGTAGGCAACCTTTGAAGCAGGGTTCGGTCAGATTTTTCAAAAAAATGCTTCTCATGGAGTGCCAAGCAGGCAAAAATCCCATAGTCGCTCATTTATCTTTGCCCGAAAACCCTTCGTGTCTTCAAGCAAAGAGGGGCAGCTGTGAGCATGTGATTTTTGCCACGCTTAATTTACTCCTATAAATTCATTAGAATTAGAATTTTTAGGAATTAATTGCATGATTTTGTGTCTCGTTTGCATTTTTCGTGTGCATTTTAACTTGCTATAATTCATAAAAAAAAGTACAAAAATAGTACGTTTGCATTTAGAATTAGATTTTATATTTTAATCAATTAATATTACTAAAATAAGAGAAAAATACCAAAAAATAATAATAAATCGTTTACATTTTTTGTTCTTTTAATGTCACTTTTTGCTTAATTTTTCTTTTAAAATTAGGATTTAGTTCCTTTTTGGAAATTAATTAGTTTGGGATTTAACTTAGATTTTGTTAATTTTGAAAAGAAAATAAATAGAATAAATAAACAATAAAAAGAAGAAAAGAAAAGAAAATAGGTTTAATTTGTTGGGCCAGCTCTGAAATGAGCAAGCCAGCCCAAACAAACCAAGAAAAACCGGACCAAAATCACCCCATGCCCAGACCCAATCTAATCCCTAACCCGGTCCAGTCCCTTTCATGACAAAACGACGTCGTTTTGACGTCGTTTGATCACCACCGTTCATTTCCCCCATATCCAACGGTTCAAGCTTAATCCCAATTTTACATAAAATTGTCCGAATTATTTAGAAAATTTTGAGACAAAACTTGCCTTCCTCGTACAAACCTAAGCTCCGCCGACCTCCACTCTACACCGCCAGCTACCACTGCCCTCCGCCCTAGCTCCACCGCCCCTCCTCCGTCCGCCGCCGCCGGAAATCGTCGCCGCCGGCGGCGATGTTCCAATGACCATAAAATTTACACTCCAGATTCCCCTTTTCTTCCTCTACTCAAATCCACTACCCGTTGCCTCCAAATCTTACCAGAACCCGTCGAATATCCATTCGAAATTTTCCGGCCAAGTCGCAAGTTATGCCAAACGGTCCCAAATTAACACCATGGGACCGCCTTGACCTCCTCTATCCAACCCCCATAGCCACATATCTCAAATATGGCCAGAATTGCCCAAATATCCGATCAAAATCCGGCAAAACCCTAAATTAGAAAATCTTGGGGATTTTCGACCATAACTTCCCTAATCATGTGTGTTCTTTTGGAAAACACACGATTAGGGATGTTACGCGTCAAGAATCCCGGAGGATTCAAAACAGTTAATGGCCGGTTGGAGTTTTCATCAGTAAGTTCTGATTGTTATTTCATTTTTTATTTTTCTTTATTTCTGTTTATCTGCATGCCTGTTTTGAATTAATAGGTCTACTGTTAAGTAAATTGTTCTCTGTTAATTAGTAATAATTGTTAGAGTAAAACATGATTAAATGTGTTTTGTTTCATTAGTTTAATTGATAATAGTTTTGATGAATTTGAGTCTGTGTTTAACTCTGCAATTCGATTTATTTGATAGTTTTATTTTATGATGTTCTGATTTTGCGGGACTGTTTGAGTGTGGAACTCTGATTTTTATATTGAATGAATTGGGTATAGCTGAAATCTGATAGTTAGTTTAATTCAGTAAATGTAGCAATAATTCTTTAAGTTTAGTTTTCAATTCATTAAAGATTAGCTTGATTAGTTGGCATTGATTAGTTTAATCGATTGGGTTATAGATGATAATGGTAAATTGAGACCAAGATCAAGGTTTAATAATTGCAAAATAGGTTCAGGGGTTAGTAATTTTAGGATGAATTCAAGGGTAGCTTAGACATTTAGGATTAGATAGCACATGGTAGTTGAAACTAGAATCTTCTAGGACCTTCCAAAGTAGGACTTCAATGTAATTTCAGTAATTGTAGTGTGCTAACTTGTGACACAAGTACAGAAAATGAGGGATTAAGTAGCAAAAGGAAAATTGGAGAGGGATTAAAATGAAATAACTGAATCCCTAAGGCTGCCCTAGTAACTTGCCTATAAAGGCATTCTTACTTGAGGCTCAAGAGAGAGAGGAGGAACCTAAAAACATACTGAAAAGCTTCTGCAAACGGGGAGCAAACAAAAACTCCAAAAATCATTTCCTTGAAATTTGTAGGATAGTTTGAAAGCTCTCATGTTCTGAATTAAAACTCCAGCTTATCCAAGGGTTTGAAAATGGCTTGAATTGTCGGTGTGTTCTGTAATTGTGGATTTCAGAAGTTCCTGGGGTCATTTTTGGGTTTATTTGAGCTGATTCAAGCTGGTGTTGAGTTTTTTCACTGGTGATTATTCATTTGAAAAATTGATTGCTAGGGCTGCATATATCATTTCTGGGTTAAAATCATCCAAAGCCGCTGTTGATTGCTGTATACTGCTGCTGACTTCTTCCCTTTTTGTTTGCCTCAAATTCCAGGTACTTATTTTGGCCTCAAATGACTTATGAATGCGAGTCTGATGTATAGTCAAATTGGAAGAAAAATTGGAGTGCAAGCTGTATTTTACCTTTGTTTAAATACAATGCAATTTTGTATTCATTTGGACACTATAACATGTACATTGATAGGACTGTATGGACTGTGACTTAACCGACTGTTATATGCTTTAGAACCATATAAATACTCTGTTGAACAGTGTTAGGCTTAATTCGTGTTAGTCCTGTTGTCATGTTTGATAATCAAACTTAAAACATGATTTTAGTTTTGATGAAATTAGCCAGTTCATCACAAGGCTTTGTTTGTTACGTTGTTTACTCAAAACTAGAGAGGACACCAGTGACTACTCATGAATTTACATGTCCATAATACGGTTGCTTAGTTTTAAAATGAACGGATCCCTTATTACAATAACTCTAAAAAGAGTTTGATAGGCCAATTTGAAATCAGGATTGTATTTCGTTTAATTCACAATAAAATCGGACATCCTGTGAGACTTGGGCTTGGTCAAGTGATAAGAGCCCAATTACAATTGGCTTCATAAAATGGAGCATAGCATAACTCCACAAATACAATTTACTCTCAATTTGGGCTCCTGAATAAGCCCACTGTTTGATGGACTCTCGTCCAAAGTATGCTGAAATTCATTATTGTGGAATTGGTTTAGATGCCCTACTTCATAGTTTAATATAATATAAATTGGGCTTTCAAGTTAGGTGGTGGGTTTAAATTAAAGGGCTTTGTCCTTTTGTTTGAATCCGGACTTGAACTCGAAGCCCGAATTTTATAACATTGATTATTTAGGCCCTTTGGAGACAAAATTAAGTAGAAAATCACAGCATACTTTAGGATATCCTTTAAATAAAAGTGGGACGAGCCTCGCCAAACAAATTCATAAGTTGCGGGGCCCTCATTAAATGCTTATATTAAAATATTTTAGAAATTGGGAAAGCCATTTAGCAAATTTCCATGGCGTCCCGCAGAGATATCAACACGCTATGTGCCTTGGGCGAGAATGTTAATAATATTACTCTCCTAAACTGGGGTGTGCATTTCATGCAACCCAAATCCAAATCCCCAAACGTTGAATAAGAGGTGTTGAGGATCCGGGTGCATTTCATGTGACGTGATCCAAAAGCACGCTCTTAAACGACGTTCACTTCCGTAAAAATAAACTAAAAGCGGTTGAATAATTCTTAAAATTGCACAATAGGTTGGAGCTTGTAGTAAAATTAGATTTTTGCCATTTATGATAATTTAAGCGACCGTGCTAGAACCACGAGATCCGGGGGTGCTTAACACCTTCCCTCGGGTCAACAGAATTCCTTACACAGAATTTCTGGTTCGCAGACTCCAATTGGGAGGTCGAAATATTCCTCGATCTGGGATTTAAATTAAATCGGTGACTTGGGACACCAAAAGCCCGTCCTATCCCAAGTGGCGACTCTAAAAATCAAATAAATAATCCCATTTCGAATAATGTCACTTTAAATGGAAAAACTCCCTTATACACTTATCCTTCGGGTTAGGTGCGTAGAAAGGAGGTGTGACAAGGAGAATGCTTGGTATGACGCTGCATATCCTGAGGGCGAAGGTGGCGATGGCGAGGGTGCTGATGGTCAAGGAGGTGAAGCTGTTGAGGACCAAGTTGGTGGGATATTGAATGCCGTGATGGTGGTGGCCAGTAGTTTTCTCTTTTGAGTTTTTGTATATATTTTTGCTGGCATCTTCACAAGCCTATTGTAAACAGTTTTTAAGTATATAAACTATCAAAGTTGTTCTTTGCATCTTCTTCCCTCCCTATGGTTTACTTTCTGTACTTGTATGTTTTTTGCTTCTATTGTTTGCCTGCTTCGCTCTTTCCTTCGTAGGTGTTGTGTTTTAGCTGGCCGTGGCGTTGGAGCCGATTACACGTTATTTTTCCTTTTTCTATCTTTTGTGTTGAGATACGGCTGAGGGGCGATAGGTGTTTGTTTGATCGTAATCGATCGTGACCTCTTGTTAAATCACGACCGAGGGCTGGTAGGCGTTTGTTTAAGCGGGGTTGAATATAACCTTTTATTAAAGCGTGGCCGAGGGTCGATAGGTGTTTGTTCGAGAGGGGTCGAACGTAACCTTTTATTAAATTGCAGCCGAGGGTCGGTAGGTGTTTGTTCGAGCGGGGTCGAACATAACATTTCATTAGTATTGCGGCCGAGGGCCGATAGGTATTTGTTCGAGCGGGGTCTAACATAACCTAAACGCGAGAAAGGCGTGCTAATAAGCGTAAAGTTTATTGCTTTGGTTACATACTTGGATAAATTTACAGATTTTTTGGGTGTTGGCTGGCGTTCTAGTCCCAGTCCCAGTCTATCTAGTCCCTTCATTGGTCAATCTGGAAAGTATTAAGAGGTCGAGCAATGAAATAGAACACGGCCCTACCTTCACGTACTTCAACTCGAGGCGTTCCCTTCGCTACCTCTTTAAAAACCTCCTTGAGAAAATCCAAATGAGACAAAACTCAAGTGAGGGAAAAAAAGTACGGCTTGGGAAATGCTTTTTCTCTAAGAAGTTGAAGTATTTGAGGTGGCTGATATTCCAATTATTTGGTAGTAGCTTTCTGTCCATTGTCTCTAATTGGAACGAACCCTTGTTTGCTTCGGCTGTGATTTTATATGGACCATCCCAATTTGTTCCCAGCTTGCCTTCCCTAGGATCTTTGCTCGCTTGAGTTTTAGCTTTCAGTACGTAGTCCCCGACTTTGAGCGTCCTGACCTTTGTTTTCTTGTTGTAATAGCATTCTTCTTGTTGTTTTTGGGCGGCCATTCTTATGTAGGCCATATCTCTTCGTTCGTTGACTTCGTCGAGTTCTTGCCTTCTGCTCTCGTCGCTACTCCTGCCGCTCTCATGGGAGTACCTTAGGCTGGTTTCTCCGGCCTTGACTGGTATTACTGTCTCGGTCCTGTAGACCAAAGAGTAGGGCATCTCTCCAATGCTCATTTTTGGAGTTGTTCGGTAGGCCCATAATACTTCTGGTAGTATTTATGGCCATAATCCCTTGGCGTCTTCGAGCTTCTTCTTTATGATGTTCAGTATTGACTTGTTGGAGGACTCTGCTTGCTCATTAACATCAGGGTGATATGCGGTCGAGAGTATCCTCTTGATATTCCATTCTCGAAGAATTCGGCGTTTTTCTTTCCTGTGAACTGGGGTCCTGTAACATCCCGTACATTCGGACTAGGTGTGGACATATTAAATGGGTATTAATTTGATGTTTTATACATTTAGAGTCCCATCGGGATGATTATGAGTGAAAATAGTTGTTTTGGAATCAAGACGGAGAGTGAGGTGCATAAGATTTGACAAAATCAACTAAGTTTGCAGAAGGTCTGTCTTCCAGAAAGGTTTAGTAAAAATGTGTAAGGAATTTGGGAAAACACAAAGCTTGAAAGTTGTAGGCCTTTGAAATAGCTTTCCAAAGATATATTGTGGAGCCCAAACGGAGCTCTGTGAAAAAAATTATGCCCATTTTACATAATGGTGTATAATCACCGCATTCCTGCCGCGTTTTGACCGCGATCGCAGTGGTGAGGCAGTGTTCCAGCGATTTACCGCGGTCGGGACCGCGGTCGCGCCTACTGGGACGTGGTGGCCAACTTGGGAAGTCATTTTTTTAGCTCTATTTCATCCCCCACAGCCCCAAAACATAAAAACTTGCTCTAGAAAGTAAAGCTCTCAAAAACCTAACTCCTTAAGGATCCCTCCACCACCCAAGGTAAGTTATAATGGTGATTCTAAGTTTATTTCAATTCCCCAACACCTTATTAACATGGGTAAACCCTCCATATCATTAGATATTCGATTAGGACACCATTATTGAGAGAAGAAACCCTAAAACTCGAATTCAAGAAGATTGAACGTCGAAAAGGTAATATCTTCACCCTCTAATTGATTCTATCATTGAATTAATGATTATAGACTCTAGTTCATGGGATATGAGTTGATGGGTTTGATAGAAAAGCCACTACAACAAAATGGTCTTTAGCGGCAATAAAATTCTCCTTTAGCGGCAATATCAATTGCCGCTAAAACATTTACCGGCAATTGATTATTTGCCGGTGTATCCAGCGTCGCTAAAAGTTTTAGCGGCAATTCTGTTTGAAAGCTGGTAAAGACACTATTAACTGCCGCTAAAAGCTGTTATATTTAGCAGCATTTGTGTACTGGCAATTCCAATGGCCGCTAAAAGCTACGCTAGAGAAGTGCTAACCCATAGATTTAGCAGCCTTTGTTACTGCCGGTAAAGACCTATTATTAATGGTCAATATAACAGATGTCTTTTAGTGGCAATTGTAATGGCTACTAAAACTACTTTAAGTTTGCCGTTATTTATTTTCATTAACTTTTGTTATAGCTTAAAAAGTTTCACTTTATTATCAATAAAAGATTAATTTTTTTGGCCACTTAAAGAATTACACTTATTTTTCAAGTTGATTGAAGCATACTAATACTCGGTCCAAAAAATTTAAATGAAATAAAAGTTTGTGAGAAACCACGCCAATATCCATTCGAAAAAGATCTATTCATTAAATGTACATCAAACAAAAACTTCTTATCCATGGTTTCAAAGTACCGACAACATAAGAGAAAGAATAAACCATTTA
Source organism: Nicotiana attenuata (assembly GCF_001879085.1). Classification (NCBI taxonomy): domain Eukaryota; kingdom Viridiplantae; phylum Streptophyta; class Magnoliopsida; order Solanales; family Solanaceae; genus Nicotiana; species Nicotiana attenuata. The sequence continues at coordinate 58,227 of NW_017672374.1, forward strand.
ACCCCAATATCATTTTTAGTCTAACAAATATCTCTTCATAACCATGTTGACATTCTTCCACACGAGTCCGGCTAGAAGAAGTCATCAGTGTTAGGATGTCACTGCTTTGAATCTGCACCATTTCCTTATTCATACATTTCTTGTTTCAAGCCAGAGTTAGTTGGTCCAAAATAGAATTACAGAAACTGGTCTTTCTGAAGCATCGAGCTTCAGCTATATCGTTTTTAGGAGCTTTTGGTTGTCTTTCAAAGGTCCTACCTCTCTTGTTACATATGCCTCAATATGTAGCTGTAATAACAAAACATCATAGGTGGTTCTTGAAAAGGGAAGGAGAAGGTCTAGCATGCCTGATGAACTAGTTGCTCGAAAGCATCAAGGAGAAATTTTGGTCCCTTCCAGCTTGTTGATCCATCAATATAAATAAGCTCTCAATAGTTGAGTGATGTCACTGCCTCCACTCACCATTACTAGAATCTGATGTTTGCAATTTCTACAAATCAATCAAGGTAAAGAATGTTGAAGCAACACAAGGATAAAGTCCTTAACTTAAAATTTAAGTCAAAAGGAATTGTTGCTTCTCTACAAGACTCATATCTCAGGAATTGGGTTGAAGATGATCTTCTGTTGTAGCTAATGAGAGCTTCACAATCAACTTTGAAGACCATGAGACATATAAAGAAGCTGATATGATCCATACAATGATTTCACAAAAATTATCTAAGAAGAAAGTAGGATTTTATTGTTAATTTAACTATGATAACTAGTGGCATTCATAAACTAATTGATCATTGACAATTACTGTACATGATGCAAAAATGGAGACAATAGTTTGAGGAGTTATATTGTAAGGTGACTAGTTGCTAAAACTACTGTTATGCAAGGATTTATCAGTTAATGGAGAAGGCAAAAATAGTTAAATAGATTAACTGCATAACATCCACCCCTTTTATCATCTACGGCAAATTATATTGGTCATTAGTCAGTTGACATAGTCGTACTCATTAATTAAAAATTCATATCCCCACTTCAAACAGTAATCAATCTCAACTATATCTGTATGGCTAAGCCAAGATGTGAACACATCGCTAAATAAGTATGCCTATCTCGTGCTTGACTGGCCTCGGCATGTACATATACTAGTATTCAGAACCATCGCGAGAAGAACTTTGCCGAAAATCATCAACTTTACTATTAGATTTTATAGTTAAAAGCTATAAAATTCTCCAACATGTCAACTCAGGATTTAGGAAAAGCTGCATAATCATAAGTAAGGGACACAATTATCTTTATTCTCAATACAATTATCAGATATATCGACTCAAATCAGATCTATGTTCTAACATAATGCAAAAGCATTAATTAAACATTGAAACTACTGGACTTACAAATTAAAATGATGAACTTTGAACTTTGTGGAAAAGGAAATAAAAGAACTAAAGATCCATTATGTCCACCTGCAAGATAAAAATAGAGAGCTTATGCTTTGTGCATTACAAATGGACAACATCAAATGTGGATGTCCACCAAAAAATAGAAAAATGAAAAGGTGCTTCCTCTAAACTTTTGAATATCTCCGAAATGATTTCATATAAAAGGCCAGACAGTAACAAAATATCATAACACAATATTTGTTTTGGTGGAAAAACTTCAAAAGTTATCAGTTCAGAAGCAAATTTAACAGGGAAGGATCATGAATTTGATGAACCTAAGGAGAATTAGACAGTTAAAAAAAATTTCATTGATCAGAAATAGTTACAATAGTGTAGTAACAACTTATAGATATCATGTCAGTCATATATCCCGCTCAATAACAACAACACAGTATAATCCCACTAGTGGAGTTTGGAGAAGGTAGTGTGTACGCAGACCTTACCCCTACCCTGGGGTAGAGAGGCTGTTTCTGATAGACTCTCAACATTCCTCCCTCCAAGAACTCCCCACCTTGCTCTTGGGGTGACTCGAACTCACAACCTCTTGGTTGAAAGTGGAGGGTGTTCCCGATATCATGTCAGTCATATATCCCGCTTCTTACGTACAATATCTATGTGTGACATTTAACACCAAACAAGCTGCTTGAATTTTTCCTCTAGAAGCAAATACAACCAGTGATATAGTAATAAATAAATGAATCATAATCAAACCAAATCTCCTATCATTTTATCAAAGCACCTTTATTATCTTGTGATTTTCCAACATAACTAGACTTCTATATACACATAAAGAAAAAAAATTACTTCGTAAATGAAACACGAAATACAACAAAAATCCTAAGAATTATTTTTGGGATCAAGAATGAAGAATTTGTGTAATGGTTAAAGTAGAGTAGCACTCATCTTCATAAGACGATAGGTAATGCAGATCGTTCAAAATAGATATTAAATAATCAATAAATACTCGAAATATAAAATAAATTAGAGTAAGAAATGATAGCATACCTGGGAGGCCAACGTAGGTTGTATTACAAGAGTTGTAGCAACTGAATCCTTGAGTAGTGATGATCTCTATGTTGTTCCTATAATAAGAGAGCATCATAGCCATTTGATCTATAAGGGAGGGAGTGTGGGCGGAAAGAGTTAGAGAAGAGAGAAGGAAAGGATCATATAGGGTTTTCTTTTGGAGGGAATATTATTTTTATCTTTCGACTCTTTTGGTGGAATATAAAAAGTTAAAAAAGACTCTTTTTCCAGCCATTTCTTGTAATTGCCGATAAAGTAATGCTCTTTCCCGGCTAATTAATATTTGCTGCTAATTTTTGAGGTTAGGAGATAAATTAGTGGCAATTAATTAATTGGCACTAAATAATTGTCGCTAAAAGTACTTTTTGTTGTAGTGAGCATGAACGGTGATAGGTTTGGGTTGTTGATTGGTTATTATTGGTTATGGGTGTTGATTACCTTATGGGCGATAAAGAATAATGTTGAATTATAATCATTTGAGACTTTAGAATTTATCTAGGAGCAAGAGAATGGGTTATTGGGTGTAGAGACACCACTAATAAGGGCTATGAACCTTTATGCCACCAATTCTTTGATAAAATACCTAAGTGACCAAAACATGACTATTGTTGCTAATATTGAATCCCTTTGACTTGTATTGATATAGATTAAAGTTGAAAGGGTTGGCGAATGTTGTATTACGCTCAAGAGCAGGAAGTTAAGGTATGTGAGGCTAACTCTCTATGTTTGGGAATGTTAATGATTCTCCCTGCACTACGTTTCTTTTCCGACGTTACTAATTGCCTCAGAAATATAGTTTAGCTTAGTTCCTTGAATAGTTGTAGAACTTCTATTCTCTAGCTTCATAACTCGTTCACCACTTTCATTCTGAACGTTGTGAGCTCAGTGTGTATTCAATATAGACTTGGGTTTGATGCCCCCGAGTCTTAGTATAGATTGCTCAGTATGCCATAAACAGTTGAAGTTTCAGTGTTCATAATCAGTTCAACAATACATGTCTCAGTCTAGTCCTATTCAGTATTCCAGTATTATGTAACTCAGTGTGATTCAGTATTCCAGTATTATGTAACTCAGTGTGATTCAGTATTCCATTATTATGTAACTCAGTGTGATCCAATATTCCAGTATCATGTAACTCAGTGTAATTCAGTATTTCACTATCATGTATTGCAGTATGATTCTCAGTTCCTGAATGTTGAACACCTGTATTTGGGCCTGAAGCCGTAGTTTATGCTTTATGCATGTTTGGGCATGAGGCCGTAGTTTATGCTTTATGCATGTTTGGGCCTGAGGCCGTAGTTTATTCATTATGCATTTTTGGGCCTGAGGCCGTAGTTATGTATACATATACTTGGGCCTGAGGTCGTAGCTTGTGCACATTTATATTGGGCCCGAGGCCGTAGCTTATTCAGATAAACAGGTTGTTCATCATTCAGAAGATGGAATATTCATATCCTTACTTCCTTTGTTCAGTTCGATTATCAGTTATCATTTCAGTTATCATTTTAGTTATCATTTCAGTTATCAGATATCATTTCAGTTATCAGTTACCAGTTATCATTTTAGTTATCGGTTATCAGCTATCAGTTACCGTTTCAGTTTCTGTTTCAATAGTTATCATTTCAGTATCAATTATCGATTCTCAGTTATCAGCTCAGTTTCCGTTTCAGCATTTATAATTCTTTCTTTCAGTTGCTTTACATACCAGTGCAATTCAAATGTACTGACGTCCCTTTTGCCCAGGGCCTGCATCTCACGATGCAGGTAATAATTTACAGATTGACGATTCAGAGCACTAGGATTCTCGTACCAGCTATTTGGTGATCCCCTGTTCTTTCGGGGCATTATCATTGCCTTACATTCTTCAGTATTTTCAGACAGTCAGTGTTTTCAGCATTTCATTAGAGGCTTCATAGACTAGAGTAACATCTAGACAGAGTCGCATGCTTTTCATATTAAGCCATGTTGGCTACAAATATATTTCAGAATTGTATTAGTATTTCCACACTTTGATTTATATCATCTAGACTTTCAGTATATCAGCATGTGTTAGTTTATTTTCTGCATTCAGTATGTTATGATATCACATGTTGATTCAACCAGCCGTGTTACGTCCAGGCCCAGGTTCGAGGCGTGACACGTCCGTTCTCACAACTGATTTCTTTGGGAAGGTCGAACCGGTAGATGATGTTTCTCTATATAAAGGCGATTACCTCATGTTCCCGTATTTGGGCGAATGCTCCTGCTTCCACCCACTTAGAGAAATAGTTAGTTAAAACCAAAAAAATCGCACATTACATCGCCCTGCTGGTAGGGGGCCCACGATGTCCATTCCCCATTTGATGAACGGCCAAGGGTAGGTGACCGAGTTGAGGTGCTTGCCCGCTTGGTGAATCATTGGGGCGTACTTTTGGCATTATTCGCATTTCCTCGCAATATCTGCGACATCCTTTTTTATGGTGGGCCAGTAGTATCCTGCCCATATGAGGCATCTGACCAGTGCTCGATTGTCGGAGTGAGCTACGAAACGGCCTTCATGGACTTCTTAAAGGACGCGTTGGGTTTGGTTTGGGCCCAAGCACTTCTCTAGAGGGTCGTCGTAAGTCCTCTTGTACATGTCGTTATGGAGGAGGTTGTATCTGGCCGCCTGCATTCTTAGTTTATTGGCCTATTTTTTGTCACCTGGGAGTGTGCCGTCCTGCAAATATACGATAATACGATTGCGCCAATACCAGTTAAGTTTATGGTTCTTACCTCGATTTGGTCTAGTGATGAGTTGAGGAGGTGAATTACACTTTCATCTCCAGTTGTGATGCTTTGGTTGCTGCGGCACGTTTGGCGAGGCCATATGCCTTGACATTCTGTGCTCATGGGATTTGATCGAGCTGGCATTTGTCAAACCGAGGCAATAACTTGCAGATTACGGTCTGGTATTTTTACAATCTTTGTTCCTTTATTTGGAAAGCCCTTATGACTTGGTTGACTACAACCTGGGAGTCACAGCGGAGTTTCAACCGTTTGGCCCCGTATTTGAGTGCTAGCCTTAACCGTGCAATTACGGCCTCTTACTAGGCCTCATTATTAGTCATATCCGGGCACCTTATGGACTGGCGAATTACTTCGCCTATCAGAACCTCAAGTACGAGTTCCAGTCCGAACCACGATGCGTTGGATGCGCCATCGGTGTATAGGACTCAAAGTTCTTGTATCTGGAGGGAAGCTTGGACGGCTTCCCTTTCAGCTTCAGGCATTTTTTTGAACTGAAATCGATGCCGAAGTCTGCGAGCACTTGCGAATTTATCGCCGTTCGTGGCTGATACGTGATATCATGCTCACATAGCTTGATGACCCATTTGGCCAGCCTCCCCGATAGCTCGGGTTTATGCGAAATGCTTCTCAGGGGAAAGGTTGTGCGATCGAGATGGGGTGATACTTAAAATAGGGTCTAAGCTTCCTTGAAGCTATGACCAAGGCAAAAGCCAATTTATCGATGTCTGGGTACCTCATCTCAGCATCGACGAGTGTTTTTCTAATGTAATATATGGGAGATCAAGACTGCACTTACCGCTACCTCGGATACGGGTAGATAGACGAGGCGTTGCTCCCCAGGTTCGGGTTTCGACAGCAAGGCGGTGATGATAGGTGTGCCTTTAGTTCTCGTAGAGCTTGGACGCATTCGGAAGTCCATTTGAGGTTGTTGTCCTTCTTGAGTACGCTAAAGTTTGTGACATCGATCCGACGACCGCGAAATGAACCTTGATAGGGCGGCGACACGACCAGTCAACCTTTGGACTTGCTTTTTGGTGGTTAAGAGTTCTGGTATCCCCTCGATAACTTTGATTTGGTCGTGGTTGACTTTGATTCCTCAATGCGATACCAGGAAACCCAAGAATTTTCCAGAGGCTATGCCGAACACACATTTTTCCGGGTTCAGCTTCATTCCGTATCACTTGAGTATATCGAAAGTTTCTTTCAAATGATCGATGTGATCCTCTGCCTTTTTGGATTTGACCAGCATGTCGTCTATGCATACCTCCATGGTTTTGCCGAGCTGGTCTTAAAACATCCTTGTTACCAATCTTTGATATGTAGCCCCCGCGTTCTTTAGCCCAAACAACATGACCCTATAGAAATATGTTCCTTGGTAGGTGATGAACGTGGTGTTTTTTGATCTTCTTCTTCCATCAGGATCTGGTTATAACCCGAGTAAGTGTCAAAGAAACTTAATAATTCATGCCCGACCGTTGCGTCAATGAATTGGTCGATGTGAGGTAACAGGAACGAATTATTCGGACATGCTTTATTCAGATCTATGAAGTCCACGCACATCCGCCATTTCCCATTCTTCTTTTGGACAATCACTACGTTGGTGACCCACTTGGGTTACTTCGACTCCCTGATGGAACCATTTTCTAACAGTTCTTCCACCTCTTCACGCACTATGTCATTAATTGTGGAGTTGAATTTATGCCTGACCTGTCTCACTAGGGGTGGAATGGGTCGACGTTTAATTTATGTGTGTCGATTTCCTTGGGGATGCCCGGCATATCTGCATGGATGAAAGCAAACAAATCTACGTTAGCTGTTAAGAATTGACTGAATTTACCTAGTTCCTGAAGTTTGCAACCGATATAGGCCTTTTTGCTATGGTCGTTGAGGTCCAATTGAACGGGATCGAGGTCTTTTATGGCCGATTCTGCAGCTTCGACCATGTTGGGGGGTTTTTGATGCCGTCCCAAGTGTTGATACCCAATTTTTCCCTCATATATTTTTAACTATACATACATACTTTCATAATATTGCACATGCATTTACAAACGTGCACAAGTATTTTTGACAATTTTTCTATAATTTTTAAAGGGCCTTAAATTAATTTATTTTTGCATTTTTTCAATAATAATTATCCCTCATATTACTTTATGGTGATTTAATCATCTAAATTCATCATTTATGCCCATATAAGTGTTCAAATATTTTAATTGTATGTTTTTATAATTACATTTGCATTTTAAGACTATAATTGCATGTTTTGCAATAATAGCCCATATATATGCATAATTATCTTATCTATACAAAAAATGACTTTTTATATTTTTATAATGTTAAGTAATTATTTTAAATTATTTTCATGCACACAAATCTTTTTATCATTTAATTAGCAATTTTTTACAAATTATTTTATTAAATTAATTGGGTATTTAAATAATAGCCCCTTTTTCCTGACCAATTTCGGACTCCAGCCCAATTAAACCTCAGTCCAATACCCTAATCTAACCAAAACCCAATAACTCAATTATTCTAACCCGACCCAGAACCTCTCCTAATCGTGGCCGTTGATCTTTAAGATCAACGGTCCACGTTACCCCTTTCCTTTCTTAACCCAACGACCCCTCAAACCCTACTCACTCACTCATTTGTGCCGCCTCTGAATTCTCTCCTCTTCTCTTCTCTCTCAGACGCTCTCAAACCCTAGAGCGCCATCACCCAAAAACACCCCCAGACCGCTTCGATTCTTGACCAGATATGGGGTCATCTGTTGATTTACTGCCTTATCTAGCCTCTCGCCTCTTCGGGTTGTTCGATTTACATGTTACTTAATGGGATATCAAGGGATTCGAACCAGATTTGGTTCAAATCTCTCATCTTTTCGATTAATCCGCCTATATTCAACAATATGTCTGTGAGTACTATCATTTTTTGTGTTTTCGTGGCCTCAAATCTCTGGTTCCAACCAGATTTTCTACCTCTGGTCATAAACCTAGCTATTTTTGTTAAATCCGCTTAGATCTCTTTAGATCTAAATCGGTTTTGAGTTTGTTTGGTATTTTTCTTAAGATTTTTCTGCTTTTACTATAATTGTTAACCGATTTTGTTTTACCCTAGGGTTTTGGTTTCTAACGAGTTTATTATAAAAATGCTCAGACGTTTAAATGCTTTCAACTATGGCTTTCTCCTTTACTTTTCGACCGATTTTTTTTAAGTTTCATCTCTATGTCTTTGACATATCCTAGGGTTTTGATTCTCTGACTATTTATCTTGTTGTCTTTTGTCCGTTACCTTTAACTCTGTCAATTAAGTTGTTAATTGATTTACTTACCTAAATTAGGGTTTGAATTTAGTACCCATATTTCCTTATTTAAGTTTTACTTGTTCTTACCCTATTTATGTATCCGTATTATTGTCTTGATTGCGTGTCCTGATTCCTAATTGATTCCGGAAACTATTTCTTACCTTATTAACCTTGCTCTTAATTACGAATAGATTCTGTGTGAGATTTTTCCTTAAATTAAGTGGTACTTATTTGATTTTGTCCTCCTAATTGATTCCTGACTGATTGTTGATTGATTTTCATACCTTATGTATATGTGATTGATTCATTACCTTATGTGACCTACCCTATTACATGCTATAAAAACCTTCTTGTTCTGATTTTCAAAAGAGACACTTACACGAACATTCAAGAAAAAACACACACATACACAAACTCTTGCTCTCAAACCTTTCTGTTACTTGTGTTTGCTGCATTGTCTAGCCGGCTGAAAGCCAAAGCTAGACTATTGGATTCTACATACTTTCAACTTTCTGTTTGCTATTCTTTTACTGGTATGACTCCATTCCTATTATCATTCAATATGCTATGGAGTTGAACCTATGTGCTTTATGTTTATTACTCTTAATCAGCATGTCTACTTCTATGTGAGTTGAACCTATGTGCTACATGTCTATTTCTCTTAATCAGCATGTCTACCTCTGTGTGATTAAGCCTATGTACTTCCTGTTCATGAATCTTAACCAGCATGCCTACTTCTATGAAATTAGACCTAAGTGCTTCCTGTTTTTAGCATGACTGTTAAACCTATGTCCTGTATTAAGTGTTCATCCCCTAACAAATTCCTGGTTAATTCATGACTTCTTTACTCTCAACTTTTGCTACCTTTCTATATGATTGTCTGATCAGTAATTTGATCCCACCATGCTGTTCTTTGATTAACATATGTCTATATGTTCACCTAGTGACAAATAATGGATTAAGGCCATGTGAAACCTTGTTCAAATTAATTGACACTCTGTCCTGTCTGTTGTTTGATTGCTGGAGTTCATGGCTGAACTCTCCCTACTAAATGTGTGCTGCTTGTGGTTCTTGTAATCTAGTAATCTGTTTCTACGCACTTCTGAAATCCAAACTATTTTTAAAAAAAAACAAAACTGTCTCCTATTTTCATACACTATTTTTAACTCCTACTCTTAGTTAACTAGGGTCCTGCCACCCCAATGTGAGCACTGCTTAGGGTCCATGAGACTCCTCTGAACTTTGACGCATTGGGGCTGGTTTCCAATCCTTTATGAATTGCTTCTGAATATTTGTTCTCTAGTGTGAGCACTGCCTTGGGTTCTCGAAGCCCTTGGGAACTCTAACACACTAGAGATTTGGGTTCTTGGTGCTTTACCAATGGTTACTGTATCTCTGAGTTTTAGAGCTGTTATGGTTTGAAGGCCTGGGTCATCCGGATGCATTGGGCCTGCTGCAGGCCTCCTGTAGTTATATATTTTGTAATTTATTCATTTGCTTATGGTCTGTAATAATTATTTTGTAATAACAATGGGGTAATAGTGAATTGGGAAAAAAACTGGGCCTAGTTTGATGTTTGCATGAAAATGGGGTAGACAGCCTACTTTAGGTGCCTGCTTCTTTCAAATATTTTCACTACTATATTTTAGATATCATGCCTATAGGTTATTTATGTTCCGTTACTGCATGCAATAGATAACATGCCTATAGGTATTTATTTCAATGCGTTCTGTTACTGTGTGCAGTAGATAACATGCCTATAGGATTTAATTTGTTCAACATGTCCTGACCCATTTTTAGATGTTATGCCTATAGGACCAAAATAATTCTGAATATCCTTTCAAGATTTACACTACTGCACTTAGACACCATGCCTATAGGGCTATCAAATTAATTTCTGCATTTAAATCATGCCCAAAAAGTTTCAAAATCGGTTCTGCATTATTAAAATCACGCCTATAAAGTCTTGAGTCACTTCTGCATTTAGATACCATGTTTATAGGAAGCTTCAGAAAAATAGATACCATGTCTATAGGAAATTTCAGAATCATTTTTGCATTTAGATACCATGTCTATAGGAAAATTCAGAATCATTTTTGCATTTAGATATCATGTCTATAGGAAATTTCAGAATCATTTTTCATTTAGATACCATGTCAATAGGAAACTTCAGAATCATTTTTGCATTTAGATACCATGCCTATAAGGTCTTAAGATAAGTTCTTTTACACTCAGATATCATGCATGTAGGGCCCAAAAGATAAAAATCAGCATGCTAAAACCAGTAATTGTTTACAGCTCAGATACCTAGTTTATAAAATTCTGCCCGACTATCACTTAGGCAATCTTGTAGGCTAATTGGATTATGAGTTTAAAATTGCTATTTTGCTGCTCATAAATTGCCCAGATTCGGTAAGTAATAAAATCAGTAGGCAAACTGAATAGGTATTTACTGCCTCACCTTAATAAAATTGCAGCATATTTTGTGCTCATCTAGACATCCTGCTGTAGGACTTTAACTCATTTTTAAAACTGTTGTTTGAGGCGTGCATGCGTTTTGCTTATTTCTGGAGGTAAATGTGAGCCCCTTAATTGCATCTTTATGTGATAGTCCTATTTGGTTTTTTGTTTGTCGCTTAGTTTTCTCCTCAACATAAGTGAGTCTAGAACTTCCTTAAATAAAGGTCCTAAACACCTCAAGGGTCATAGGCAAGGGACGGGTAATGCACGCATAGGGCACCTATCAGATGTTATTAGAACGCTTAGGTAATAAACAAAAGGGGAAGGGTAATTGGGTAGTAAAAGGAAATGATGACCTGTGCGCTAATGCTATGTGTAGCACCGGAACTTGGGGACGATTACCAAGTATCGCACAGAAGTGATCCTATAGGAAAAAAATCCTAGGACCTCCTTTTACTCTTTGTTTTAGAAATAATCTCTATTTATTTAAACTACTTTGTTTGTTTATAAGACTAATTCACCTAATTCGAGTTTGGCCGGTACCCACCATTCTGGACCTCGAGGGATGACTAACACCTTCCCCTCAAGGTTATTTCGAGCCCATACCCAATCTCTGGTAATGCAAACCGGTTTATGAGTTATTTGCTTTAGGTGCCCTAATGCACCTTGAATCCGTTAGGTGGCGAATCTTCAAAATTCCATGTTACCCCTTCCCAATAGGAAATGAGTTGTCCCAAGATGTCGAAACTCGGACTACGCGAGGAAAAAGTGGGGCGCGACAGCATGGCGACTCTGCTGGGGATTATTTTTAGGCTCTTACCATAACAAATTTGTTTTTGTGTATTAGTCTTGAACATGCTTTATTCTGTTAATACATGTGCACCCTTTCCCTTCCCCCTTACTTGAATTTAATTGCCTATTTTTTAGCATTCATGATTTCCTTTATTACAAAAACTGACTTGTCTTCTTGTTTTCTTTCTTAACGTCTTTCAATTATTAAATACTGTATTTATCATTCTTTTAACGTGCAAATACGTGACAACATGCTATTTATTGTTGCATAAATCACACTCAACATCATATTCCACTCGTGCGTAATCAATCCTATAGCAACTCTTGATGAGTGTTTGCGCCCTTCCTATATATCACCCTTTAAATTCGGAAAGGCGTATTTGCGGTAAAACTAGTCGATCAGTGGTGCAGTCGACGGTTCCGTGCCTTTCCCCCTCAAGTTGTCCGCTTGAGGGTAGCAGTCTAGACCTCTCTAGAAACCTTATTCTGATTAATTGTACATGCATCATGGTCAAACCTAGCTGGGTTAATATGTTGTCCACATAATAACCCTTTAAGACAAGCCTCGTCCAAAAGTCCATCGGATTTTTCATAATCCCAACGGACGCAACCACGATTGTGTGCACTAATTTGGAGAAATAACTGCCAATATGCTAATCATTGTTGTATAAATAGTCGGATCTGGAGGGGGAAAGGTCCTAACCATATTTGTTTTTTGCAGAAAATGAGGCACGAAGTCCCCCGGTTCGGCATGGTCTGCAACATACCACCATTGTTGCTAGATTGGTGGGAGGATCTTCCGTCAAGTGACAAGAATCATGTCAAAAGGGTCTTGGGAAATTTGCCTTCTTTATTGAACCTTCAGCCAAATAACATGTTAATCGAAGCTGCTACAATGTTCTGGGACAAAGAAAGGGCCGTGTTTCGCTTTGGAAACACAGAAATGACCCCTCTCTTGGAAGAAATAGGGGGATTTGCTAGGCTGACTCGGGACAGTCCTGGTTTATTGGCGCTAGAAAATCGGTCTACTAGGGGGTTTCTGAAAATGATGGGATTAAAGAAGAATGATGACTTGGAGTGCCTAAAAAATTCCTACATACCCTTCGACTTCCTTTATGAACGATACGGTCACAGCAGAGCTTATCGCATTTTTGATGACGAATTCTCCATCACTTCCTTGGGATGGATCCACCGCAGGGTTTTTGTGTTCATCGTTTACTTCTTGGGTATGTTAGTGTTCCCGATCCAAGGGGACAGAATCCACACCAGACTGGCCATGGTAACCAAAACTTTGATGGAGGGGATCGAAGGGCAGACATATACCATTGTCCCTATGATCATAGCAGACATCTACCGGGCCTTAGAGCACTGTCAGAAAGGGTACAAATACTTCAAAGGTTGCAATTTGCTGCTGCAAGTTTGGCTATTCGAACACCTCCAAAAAGGGCAATACCGTCAAGAGTTTCCGCGAAGGCCGTGGAATGATCACATAGCCTTCCATCATCCCAAGAAAATGACCTATATCCCAGACAGGTTTGCTCAACCAGAGGATGCTTTAGGATGGGTGCAGTTTCAACAATTTGACCGAGGACCAAGTTCAATGGATGTTCGAATGGTTCCCTACCGACGAGTTCATCATCAGATCTAGGGATGTTCCTCACTTGGTATTGATCGAGTTAAGGGGCATATACCCTTATGCTCCCATTAGGGTTATGAGACAAGCAGGTAGGAAACAGGTCATACCACGGGTTGCTAAAATGAGTCACTTCATAGCCGATTTTCAGGGTGACGCCATTCCATACAAAAGTGAAGCACAACGCATGTGTCACTTGAAGATTATCGTGGAAAAGGATACCATCGAGTCGGATTGGTATCACGCCGGTCACGTGTACTTCTACCCCTCATGGTTGGATGATAACATAGGGGGAATATTCGAGCCAAGGGTTGGTTCTGGAAACAGGGTCATAGATGAAGTTGTTGAAGCACAAGTGAAACACAACAAGCTGCGCAAAAGAGTTCACGAGTCCGAGGCCGAGCACCTGGAGCGACACAAGACCGACATGGAACTAATCAATGAATGGAGAGAGAGGGCTATTAAGTCGATCAAAAGGTTGGAGTATCTGGAGTACATTCGGATGGAATTAGAGGTAAATGTGAGGAAGAGAGTCACCGATTGCCAGAACATTGAGGGAAGCGAAGGAGGACATTTAGCAAGGGCATACCTACTACTGAACCTGCGCGAACTAGGGGATTTGATCGGCAAGAGCATCCAGCCTGGAGAAGGTCCTTCTGGGACCAAGTAGATTAGGTTTATTTGCTTTTTCAGATGTAATAAGGCCAAGTGTCATTAGTGACTTATCTTATTTAGTGTCATTTTGGGTTCATCTATTTTTACATTAATGAAATGAGGCAATTATTGGTACTTAAATTCTCCAAATCTATTTGTTGTTAGGCCTACCTCGGGCACAACGAGGCTACTAAATTAGGACGTGAATTTACATTCTCGCAATATGTGTTTAAATACTGCAAGCATTCTTTTTCCAGAATCCTTACTAACTTGTTTACCTTTTGTTTTTTTTATTTTTTTTTATTATTCCCATCCCCTAAGGTTGGTTCGCACATACTGGCATCATCAGCATATCACGCCAGATCTAGGGGCCCTCCACCTCCTCCTCCTCCAAGTAATACGGAAAGCAGAGGGAAAGCTAAGATGGATGACTTGAGTGGCATTCGAAAGGAAAATGCTGAGAATGCGGAAACTTCAGACGGTCGAAACACTCCGGCCCAGAATGAGTTGGTCCTACGATTAGAGCAAAAATATACTGGAGTTACAAGGAGAACTTGAGCAGGTCCGCAACTTGGCAAACCTCTCCCTCACCCTAAACGTCCCAGACATTAACCAACAAAATGCTCAAAACCCAACACCTCCTCATACACTAAACCAACATCCACAAAATTTTCCCGCACCCCATCAATACGCCGCACCACCCCAAAACCCCAATCCTTTACCGGTACCAACTCCTCCACAACACCACCATCAACCAACCCAGTACCTACAAACCACTACCTATCACACTCCTCAAAACACACCACAACCTATTCCCGACCCTCAAAACTCCACCAACGATCACCACTACACCCAAATCCCTAGCACCCACCAAAACAACCTCATATACGTGGAAACTGTACCTCACTCCACTCAACCAATCTCCTATACACCAGAATCCGCTAAGAAGGTCCTGCTCATCAAGAACATGGTTGAGGAACTCAAGAAGTTGACGAGTCGCATTTAGGGTGTTGAAGGAGGCAAAGGGATAGAAGGTCTAAACTACGAGGATTTGTGCATACAACCACATGTGGAACTTCCCGAGGGTTACAAACCTCCCAAGTTCGAAATGTTTGATGGAACAGGTGATCCCAAGGTCATTTGAGAACTTATTGTGACAAGCTCGTGGGGGTCGGAAAAGATGAGAAGATTCGAATGAAGCTCTTCATGAGAAGCCTTACTAGGGATGCCCTGTCCTGATACATAAGCCAGAATCCCAAGAAATGGGCCAATTGGGTGAGCATGGCATCAGACTTCATGGATCGGTTCAGGTTCAATACGGAGAATGCACCAGATGTCTTCTATATCCAGAACCTAAAGAAGAATCCAACTGAGACTTTCCGCGAGTATGCTACTTGGTGGAGGTCATAAGCAGCCAAGGTCAGACCGGCATTAGACGAGGAACAGATGAACAAGTTCTTTGTCATGGCACAAGATCCACAATATTATGAAAGGCTAATGGTTATCGAGAATCACAAGTTCTCCGATATCATCAAACTCGGAGCAATGATTGAAGAGGGTATCAAAAGCGGGATGGTGACAAATTTCGAGGCACTACAAGCCACGAACAAAGCATTACTGTAAGGCCCCGTGAATTTTTTTCTACTCAAAACCCGAACCTCGTAGTGCCTAGTTAGGGTCAGGTGATAGAAACTCCGCGGTTCGGACCCTTTGAGCTGATCTATGAATTTAAAAACCAAGAATCAAAGTTTTCCAAAAAAGTGCAAATATGCGATCTAGAATGCGGTCGCACACCAGGTATGCGGACCGCATTTCTGCCGCAGAGTGAGTCAGTGTGTTAGCTAAAAATGCGGTCCATTATGCAATCGCATAACCAATATGCGGACCGCATAGTCGTCGCATAATTCCCTTGGGATTTTGTGAAGGTCAATTCTGCGGTGCATAATGCGACCGCAGAACGGGTATGCCGACCGCATTTCCGTCGCATACCCAAGCAGAATGTTCAGATTTTGGGAGCCTTTTTGCGGTCCAATCTGCGGCCCGCATTTCCACTTTGCGATCGCAAATTTGACTCGGGGCTCCAATTTTCTAATTTTTAACCCGACGCCCCTATCGTTATATTCGGTATTATAGCTCGTTTTGAACATTTTCTGGACATTTCTAGAGTGAGGGAGAGGGGTCTAAGTGAGAGAAAGTTCTTCCCATCAAATTACTCCATAGAATCTTGCTAAATCCTTGAACATAATCAAGTGAAGGCTCCTAAATCTTCATCCCAAGAGGTAAGGCTCCATCACCTCAGCTCATATTTGTATACTTAGCTATATGGGGTCCTTAGGGAAGTAATTCATGGGTATAAAAAAAATCTCTTGCATGCAAACCACACCATAGGACATTGGAAAGTAGTAAATTAAAAAGATGGTAATTGGGGGTATAGAATGATAGAAATTCCTCTCAAAGGGGCCTAAGATCATAACGCACCTCAAGTGTTCGATATTATGCTTGAACCAAGCTAGAATCTCAACCTCGTCTCTGATTTCCGGTTTACTTTGTAATTCTTGCATCATAGATCGAAGTGATAAGAATTACGGAATTTGTAAAGAGTAAGGAAAGCTATATTGAGGTATGTATGGCTAAAATCCCCTTTTATTAGAAATTGAGCTCCGTTGGCATTTACGAAGGTGTGGTAACATTTGAATTGGTTGGTGTACTGATTATTGTTTCACATTGATTGATTTGAAATTTATATACACATATACATGAAAGATGTGCCCCAAACATGAGTAATGTACTATTCTTGATGTTTAATGAAGTATGAAGTATACAATCATGTGTTGAAATGCGTGGGATATAAGCCAAAGATCAAAACTGAGAATTTTCATGCTAACTATGTGACTACTTACATGTGCTTGCAACTTGAATTACTTTCGTATGTGCCTATGATCACAACTTGCAAGGTGAATATTGAAAAGGAAAATGATGTGATAAGTGTGGCCCAAAGTGCCCATGAATTGAATTGATACATGAAAGATATTTGATTCAAGTGAGATGAATAATGAGAAAGAAACCACGCCTAGGCAAGGCGGCCTAGCCGATCGGGCTGTGATCGGACACCATGCTGCACACATGGTGGTGATGTGCTGATATTGAATTCCGGATAAGGGAAATGAAATAGTGATTGAGATATATGCCTCCAATGAGGCAACCTAGCCGGTCGGGTCGTGATCGGACTCCGCTCAAGGTAGCGGTGGTATCGAGAACAGTGATGAACGTATGAAAGGAATGCCCCAAACTAAGTTATGGGAATTATGTAAATGATTCTATGATTTGCATATTTGATTCACCTATGTGATTTACTTGTCATTGCTTGGTAGTTCTTTCTAGTAAAATGGTGTTTAGTTATACATACTAGTACTATTCCATGGTACTAACGTCCTTTTTGCCGGGGGCGCTACATTTTTTTAAATGAATGTAGGTGGCTCCATAGCGGATAGTGCCGATCGCGTGTAGCGGAGCATTCTCCTTCTCAAAGATCTTGGTGAGCCCCTTTTTCTTCAAGGGGCTACATTGCACACCTCTTGCCTTTTTGGACTTTCACTTTTGAGGTACAGCCGGGGCCTTGTTGCCGGCGTTGTCACATTTATCTTTTGTATCCTTAGAGGCTCCGTAGACATATATGTGGGCCAGATGTGGGTATCGGATAGGTGTGCGAGCTATGTTGTAATTCTAAACTTATGTTGCCTATGAATTGTAACTCTATGGGAACTTTGGAAAACAGTTTAATGCTGTGATCTAAAATGAACTAAAAGTGTTGAATATACTATCTTCCTTTTTTGAATAAATGAAAGCATGGTCCCCTTATTCGTATGAAGTTGGGTAGGTAGTGTTTGGTAAGGCTTGCTCAGTTGGGGTCACTCGATTGAGCGCCGGTCGCGCCTCCTGAGGTTGGGACGTGACAAACTTGGTATCAGAGCCTAAGGTTTTAAAGTGTCCTAGGATGTCTCGGAGCCGTGTCTAGTAGAGTCCTTCTTATCGGTGTGTAGTCGACCACATCTATAAGTTGGAGGATATTTGGACATTTAGGAATTCCACCCTTCTTTGATATTCTGGATCGTGCGGTGAAACTGTTCCATCCCTAATCAGTGCGTTGTTTTATCTTTCAGTAAATGACACCTAAGAAGAAAGTGAGAATTGGCCAAACAGCCAATGCCACCTCCGGAGCGGCTGATGATTCAATGCTTGATGTTGCGGGTGATGGTAGTCGCCCTACTATTGCTCTACCGGATCCTTCTATTCTAGAGCAGACTACCCCAGTTCCTACACCTACGGAGGGCACCACTATCCCTCCCGTTGATACTCCTATCCCGCCTCCAGCCCCAGCTTTCGGTTCTGGGATTTCTGATGGGGATCTTAGGGAAGCTATTCAGATGTTGACCCAGCTAGTGGCCTCTCAGGCCCAGAGGTCAGGTATTGCACCTAGTTCATCTAGCCAGTCAGGGGATTCCACCAGCTCCAGGGTGAATAGATTTCTTCAGTTAGACCCTCCAGTATTTTCGGGTGCCAATCCGGAAGAGGACCCTCAGGATTTTATTGATGAGATGCACAAGACTCTCAGGTCATGCGTGCGACTGAGACAGAGGGAGTAGAGTTGGCTGCCTACTGTCTAAAAGGGGTGGCCTATGCGTGGTTTGAGTTATGGGAGGATTCCCGCGAGGAGGGGAGCCCTCCGGCCAGGTGGAGTGAGTTCGCAGATGCCTTCATAGATCACTTTCTGCCTGCTGAGACAAGGGCAGCCCGTGCAGCAGAGTTTGAAAATTTGAAGCAAGGTAACAAGAGTGTGTGGGAGTACCACATGGAGTTTGCTCGCTTGTCCAAGTATGCCATTCATATGTTGCCCACCCTGGAGGCCAGAGTGCGCCGATTTGTTCAGGGCCTTAATTCTTTGACCATTAATGAGGCTTCTACGGCTGCATTGAATTCTGATATGAACTACGGGAAGATGGTCGCATTTGCTCAGGCCACAGAGAGTCATAAATTGAAAAACATAATGGAGAGAGAGGGTAACAGCAAGACCCAATCTACGGGCAATATGGGAGAGTCACAAGGTGGGGGAAGATCAGCTTTCAGGGGAGGATCATCAGGGCCTTCCCAGTCTATTGCCCAGTCTTCAGCTAGTGCACCGCCATCAGGTCCCAACCAGCAGCAGTGGAGTCATTTCAGGCCCGGTCAGGGCAACAGGGGATCCCATCAGCGGGGTCGATCAGGAGAGAGGTCCCAGAAGCAGCAGATGTCCCCGTGCCCCAGGTGCGGGAAGATGCACTCTGGGATTTGCTACATGGAGTTACCTATATGCTATGGATGTGGGATGAGGGGTCATATCCAGAGACATTGTCGTGTATCCCGCCAGGGAGCGGGCAGGGGCTCAGCTCAGCCTTCCAGTCCAGCAGCTGCTACATCTTCAGCCCCTTCTCCAGCTCGAGGTACCCCAGCACCCGCAGGGCGTGGTGCAGCTAGGGGTGGTGCGCAGAGTTCAGGAGGTCCCAGCCAATTCTATGCTATGAGTGGCCACCAAACTGCAGAGGCTTCTCCAGATGTTGTTACAGGTATTCTGACTGTCCAATCTCATGATGTGTATGCACTTATTGACCCCGGTTCCACCTTATCCTATGTTACCCCATTTGTTGCTATGGAATTTGGGATAGAACCAGAACAACTTCATGAACCATTCTCGGTATCTACTCCGGTTGGTGAGTCAATTTTGGCTGCTCGAGTTTATAGAAGTTGCATTGTTACGGTGCGGGGTAGGGATACCATGGCCGATCTTATTGAATTAGGGATGGTCGACTTTGATGTCATAATGGGGATGGATTGGCTTTATTCATGTTTTGCCAAACTTGACTGTCGGACCAGAACTATGAGGCTTGAATTTCCTAATGAGCCCGTTATTGAGTGGAAGGGGGATAATGTAGTGCCTAGAGGTCGGTTTATTTCCTACCTTAAGGCTGCAAAGATGATCAAGAAGGGGTGTATCTATCATCCAGTTGTGAATGAATTTCCAGATGTCTTTCCAGATGAGCTCCCTGGGATTCCACCGGATAGGGAGATTGATTTTGGGATCGATGTAATGCCAGGCACACAGCTATATCCATTCCACCTTACAGAATGGCACCAGCAGAACTGAAAGAGCTAAAGGAACAATTGAAGGATTTGCTAGAAAAGGGTTTCATCCGGCCGAGTGTGTCGCCATGGGGCACACCGGTCTTGTTTGTAAGAAAGAAAGACGGATCACTGCGGATGTGTATTGACTACTGGAAACTCAACAAAGTCATAATCAAAAACAAATATCCTTTGCCAAGAATAGATGACTTGTTTGATCAATTGCAAGGTGCTACGTGTTTCTCGAAGATTGACTTGCGGTCCGGGTATCATCAGTTGAAGGTAAGGGAGCGGGATATTCCAAAAACAGCCTTCAGAACCCGGTATGGGCACTTTGAATTTATGGTAATGTCTTTTGGACTAACAAATGCCCCGGCAGCTTTCATGGATCTTATGAATAGAGTCTTCAAGCCTTTCCTAGACTCTTTTGAGATAGTGTTTATTGACGACATTCTGGTGTATTCCCGAAGTCGGGAGGACCATGCCGACCATCTCAGGGCAGTTCTGCAGGCTCTTCAGCAACATCAATTGTATGCGAAATTTTCAAAGTGTGAATTTTGGCTTGAATCGGTCGCGTTCTTGGGCCATGTCGTTTCCAGGGAAGGAATTATGGTTGATCCTCAGAAGGTTTCAACAGTGAAGAATTGGCCTAGACCTACCACTCCTACTGAGATTCGCTGTTTCTTAGGCCTGGCCGGGTACTACAGGAGGTTTGTGGAGGGGTTTTCTACTCTTGCCTCTCCATTGACTAAATTGACGCAGAAAGCCGTTAAATTCCAATGGTTTGATGCTTGTGAAAAGAGTTTCCAAAAATTGAAGTCAAGATTGACAACAGCACCGATATTAGCCCTGCCAGAGGGTACAGAGGAGTTTGTGGTGTATTGCTATGCTTCGAGAATCGGGCTCGGGTGTGTGTTGATGCAACATGGCAAGGTTATAGCCTATGCTTCTAGGCAACTCAAGAATCATGAGAAGAACTATCCAACCCATGACTTAGAGCTGGCAGCAGTGGTGTTTGCGTTAAAGATTTGGCAGCATTATTTGTATGGGGTTCATGTGGATGTATGTACGGATCATAAGAGCCTTCAATATATTTTCAAGCAGAAAGAGTTGAATCTGAGGCAAAGAAGATGGCTAGAGTTACTCAAGGACTATGACATTGATATTCTCTACCACCCGGGAAAGGCTAATGTCGTGGTAGATGCACTTAGTCGAAAATCTATGGGGAGTTTGGTTCATTTGGGGGCGTATCAGAGGCTGTTAGCCAGGGAGGTCTACCAGTTGGCCAGTTTGGGAGTCCGCTTGGCGGGTTCTAGTGAAGGAGGGGTAATTGTGCAAAATAGAGCCGAATCGTCGCTCGTGTCGGAGGTGAAAGAAAAGCAATTCAGTGATCCATTGCTAGCACAACTGAGGGAAAGGATTCATAGTCACAAGACCACAGCTTTTTCCTTAGGCATGAATGATGGTGCCCTACGGTACCAAGACCGCCTATGCGTTCCAGATATCGACGGTCTTCGGGAAAGGATCATGGAAGAAGCTCACACATCCAGGTATTTCATGCACCCGGGCTCTACGAAAATGTATCATGATCTCAAGGAAATTTATTGGTGGAACAACATGAAGAGGGATGTGGCGGATTTTGTGGCAAAATGTCCGAATTGCCAACAAGTGAAGGCCGAACATCAAAGGCCCGGTGGATTGGCTCAAAACATAGAAATTCCAATGTGGAAATGGGAGATGATCAATATGGATTTTGTGGTAGGTCTGCCGCGCACTCCGCGCAAGCTCGACTTGATTTGGGTGATTGTGAATCGACTCACGAAGTCAGCACACTTCTTGCCGGTTAAATCTACCGACACAGTGGAACAGTATGCTCAGTTATATATCAAAGAAATAGTCAGGTTACATGGCACTCCAGTCTCAATCATTTCAGATCGAGGGGCTCAGTTCACGGCCAACTTTTGGAAGAAATTTCAGCAAGGTTTGGGTACGCAGGTCAACCTTAGTACAACTTTTCATCCACAAACCGATGGGCAAGCAGAGCGGACTATTCAGACACTTGAAGACATGTTGCGTGCTTGTACTCTTGATTTCAAAGGTAGCTGGGATGACCATTTTCCACTCATAGAATTTGCTTACAAGAATAGCTTCCACACTAGCATCCAGATGGCACCATTCGAAGCATTGTATGGTAGGAGATGTAGGTCTCCCATTGGGTGGTTCGAGGTTGGAGAAGCGGAATTGATAGGGCCGGACCTCGTGCATCAGGCCATAGAGAAAGTCAAGGTTATTAAAGAAAGGTTGAAAACTGCTCAAAGTCGCCAAAAGTCTTACTCGGATGTTCGTCGCAGGGATTTGGAGTTCAAGGAAGACGATTGGGTATTTTTGAAAGTTTCCCCTATGAAGGGTACCATGCGACTTGGAAAGAAAGGAAAATTAAGTCCGAGGTATGTCGGACCATACAGAATCATTCAGAGGATTGGTCAGGTGGTATACAAACTCGAGCTACCACCCGAGATGTCATTGGTACACCCGGTCTTTCATGTGTGTATGTTGAGGAAGGTAGTGGGAGATCCTTCCACCATTGTGCCAGTTGAGACCATTGAGGTTAATGAAGAGCTATCGTATGAAGAAGTTCCAGTTGCCATTCTTGATAGGCAGGTTCGAAAATTGAGAAATAAGGAAATTGCATCCGTGAAAGTGTTATGGCGAAATCAGCAAGTTGAGGAAGCCACTTGGGAAGCCGAGGAAGAAATGAAAAAGAAGTACCCGCATTTGTTCGATTAGTCATGTAATAGCTTTTATGCATTTAGCTCCTATGAACTCTTATCTTTTGGCTTGATCTATGTAAAACCGTTCCCTTTTTGGTAGTGTGATTGCCTAATAGGCCTTAGTTGATGTTGTACAAGTTATATTATGTTTATGAGATGTGT
The DNA here is from genome assembly GCF_001879085.1 of Nicotiana attenuata. Taxonomy (NCBI): domain Eukaryota; kingdom Viridiplantae; phylum Streptophyta; class Magnoliopsida; order Solanales; family Solanaceae; genus Nicotiana; species Nicotiana attenuata. The sequence continues at coordinate 81,378 of NW_017672374.1, forward strand.
TTATGCTGTTGGGATGTGTTTCTGGGGTTCTCTGACAGGTGGATAACGCCTAGGTACAAAGGAAACTCTGGCGAAGTTTTCGAAAATTCAGGGAGTTAACCAAATTTAGGACTCTGAATATGTTCTATGTTGTGAAAGTCTGAAGTTGCATAAGCATTCCTCATAAGTGAGCCTTGATCCTCATTCGAGGACGAATGATCTTAACTGGGGGAGGATGTAAGGCCCCGTGAATTTTTCTACTCAAAACCCGAACCTCGTAGTGCCTACTTAGGGTCAGGTGATAGAAACTCGCGGTTCGGACCCTTTGAGCTGATCTATGAATTTAAAAACCAAGAATCAAAGTTTTCCAGAAAAGTGCAAATATGCGGTCTAGAATGCGGTCGCGTACCAGGTAAGCGGACCGCATTTCTGCCACAGAGTGAATCAGTGTGTTAGCTAATTTGAGGTTGAAAATGCGGTCCATTATGCGATCGCATAACCAATATGCGGACCGCATAGTCGTCGCATAATTCCCTTGGGATTTTGTGAAGGTCAATTCTGCGGTGCATAATGCGACCGCAGAACAGGTATGCGGACCGCATTTCCGTCACATACCCAAGCAGAATGTTCATATTTTTGGAGCCTTTTTGCGGTCCAATCTGCGGCCCGCATTTCCACTTTGCGATCGCAAATGCGATCGCAGATCCGACTCGGGGCTCTAATTTTCTAATTTTTAACCCGACGCCCCTATCGTTATATTCGGTATTATAGCTCGTTTTGAGCATTTTCTGGACATTTCTAGAGTGAGGGAGAGGGGTCTAAGTGAGAGAAAGTTCTCCCCATCAAATTACTCCATAGAATCTTGCTAAATCCTTGAAGATAATCAAGTGAAGGCTCCTAAATCTTCATCCCAAGAGGTAAGGCTCCATCACCTCAGCTCATATTTGTATACTTAGCTATATGGGGTCTTTAGGGAAGCAATTCATGGGTATAACAATGAATCTCTTGCATGCAAACCACACCATAGGACATTGGAAAGTAGTAAACTAAAAAGATAGCAATTAGGGGTATAGAATGATAGAAATTCCTCTCAAAGGGGCCTAAGATCATAACGAACCTCAAGTGTTCGATATTATGCTTGAACCAAGCTAGAATCTCAACCTCGTCTCTAATTTCCGATTTAATTTGTAATTCTTGCATCATAGATCGAAGTGATAAAAATTTCGAAATTTGTAAAGAGTAAGGAAATCTATATTGAGGTATGTATGGCTAAAACCCCCTTTTATCAGAAATTGAGCTCCGTTGGCGTTTACGAAGGTGTGGTAAGATTTGGTGTACTGATTATTGTTTCACATTGATTGATTTGCAATTTATATACACATATACATGAAAGATGTGCCCAAACGTGAGTAATGTACTATTCTTGATGTTTAGTGAAGTATGAAGTATACAATCATGTGTTGAAATGCGTGGGCTATAAGCCAAAGATCAAAACTGAGAATTTTCATGCTAACTATGTGAATACTTACATGTGCTTGCAACTTGAATTACTTTCGTATGTGCCTATGGTCACAACTTGCAAGGTGAATATTGAAAAGGAAAATGATGTGATAAGTGTGGCCCAAAGTGCCCATGAATTGAACTGATACATGAAAGATATTTGATTCAAGTGAGATGAATAATGAGAAAGAAACCACGCCTAGGCAAGGCGGCCTAGCCGATCGGGCCGTGATCGGACACCATGCTGCACACATGGTGGTGATGTGCTGATATTGAATTCCGGATAAGGGAAATGAAATAGTGATTGAGATATATGCCTCCAATGAGGCAACCTAGCCGGTCGGGTCGTGATCGGACTCCGCTCAAGGTAGCGGTGGTATCGAGAACAGTGATAAACGTATGAAAGGAATGCCCCAAACTAAGTTATGGGAATCATGTAAATGATTCTATGATTTGCATATTTGATTCACCTATGTGATTTACTTGTCATTGCTTTGTAGTTCTTTCTAGTAAAATGGTGTTTAGTTATACATACTAGTACTATTCCATGGTACTAACGTCCCTTTTGCCGGGGGCGCTACATTTTTTTAAATGAATGTAGGTGGCTCCATAGCGGATAGTTCCGATCGCGTGTAGCGGAGCATTCTCCTTCTCAAAGATCTTGGTGAGCCCCTTTCTCCTTCAAGGGGCTATATTGCACACCTCTTGCCTTTTTAGACTTTCACTTTTGAGGTACAGCCGGGGCCTTGTTGCCGGCATTGTCACATTTATCTTTTGTATCTTTAGAGGCTCCGTAGACATATATGTGGGTCAGATGTGGGTATCGGATAGGTGTGCGAGCTATGTTGTAATTCTAAACTTATGTTGCCTATGAATTGTAACTCTATGGGAACTTTGGAAACTAACTTATCTACAGTTTAATGTTGTGATCTAAAATGAACTAAAAATGTCGAATATACTATCTTCTTTTGTTGAATAAATGAAAGCATGGTCCCCTTATTCGTATGGAGTTGGGTAGGTAGTGTTTGGTAAGGATTGCTCAGTTGGGGTCACTCGATTGAGCGCCGGTCGCGCCTCCCGAGGTTGGGGCGTGACAATTACAAGCAGGGGGCATATCAAAGAAGAAAGAATTAGGGGCAGTAATTAGATCCACTAGTGCACCAATTTTGGACTCCAGCCCAATTAAACCCCAGCCCAATACCCTAATCTAACCCTAACCCAATAACCCAATTATTCTAACCCAACCTAGAACCTCTCCTAATCGTGGCCGTTGATCTCTAAGATCAACGGTCCACGTTACCCTTTTCCTTTCTTAACCCAACGACCCCACAAACCCTACTCACTCTCTCATTTGCGCCGCCTCTGAATTCTCTCCTCTTCTCTTCTCTCTCAGACGCTCTCAAACCCTAGAGCGCCGTCACCCAAAAACTCCCCCAGACCCCATCGATTCTTGACCAGATATGGGGTCATCTGTTGATTTACTGCCTTATCTAGCCTCTCACCTCTTCTGGTTGTTCCATTTTCATGTTACTTAATGGGATCTCAAGGGATTCGAACCAGATTTGGTTCAAATCTCTCATCTTTTTGATTAATTCGCCTATATTCAACAATATGTCTATGAGTACTATCATTTTTTGTGTTTTCGTGGCCTCAAATCTCTGGTTCGAACCAGATTTTCTACCTCTGTTCATAAACCTAGCTATTTTTGTTAAATCCGCTTATATCTCTTTAGATCTAAATCAGTTTTGAGTTTGTTTGGTATTTTTCTTAAGATTTTTCTGCTTTTAGTATTATTGTTTACCGATTTTGTTTTACCTTATGGTTTTGGTTTCTAACGAGTTTTCTATAAAAATGCTCAGACGTTTAAATGCTTTCAACTATGATTTTCTCCTTTACTATTTTGACCGATTTTTTAAAGTTTCATCTCTATGTCTTTGACACATCCTAGGGTTTTGATTCTCTCACTATTTATCCTGTTGTCTTTTGCCCATTACCTTTAACTCTGTCAATTAAGTTGCTAATTGATTTACTTACCTAAATTAGGGTTTGAATTTAGTACTCATGTTTCCTTATTTAAGTTTTACTTGTTCTTACCCTATTTATGTATCCGTATTATTGGCTTGATTGCGTGTCCTGATTCCTAATTGATTCCGGAAACTGTTTCTTACCTTATTAACCTTGCTCTTAATTACGGGTTGATTATGTGTGAGATTTTTCCTTAAATTAAGTGGTACTTATTTGATTCTGTCCTCCTAATTGATTCCTGACTGATTGTTGATTGATTTTCATACCTTATGTATATGTGATTGATTCATTACCTTATGTGACCTACCCTATTGCATGCTATAAAAACCTTCTTGTTCTGATTTTCAAAAGAGACGCTTACACGAACACTCAGGAAGAAACACACACACATACAAACTCTTGCTCTCAAACCTTTCTGTTACTTATGTTTGCTGCATTGTCTAGCCGGCTGAAAGCCAAAGCTAGACTATTGGATTCTGCATACTTTCAACTTTCTGTTTGCTATTCTTTTACTGATATGTCTCCATTCCTATTATCATTCAATATGCTATGGAGCTGAACCTATGTGCTTCATGTTTATCACTCTTAATCAGCATGTCTACTTCTATGTGAGTTGAACCTATGTGCTACATGTCTATTACTCTTAGTCAACATGTCTACCTCTGTGTGATTAAGCCTATGTACTTCCTGTTCGTGAATCTTAACGAGCATGCCTACTTCTATGAAATTAGACATAAGTGCTTCCTGTTTTTAGCATGACTGTTAAACCTATGTCTATTTGTCCCTCAACTAGCATGATTTCTATCCTGTTTTAAGTGTTCATCCCCTAACAAACTCCTGGTTAATTCATGACTTCTTTGCTCTCAACTTTTGCTAACTTTCTGTATGATTGTTTGATCAGTAGTTTGACCCCAGCATGCTGTTCTTTGATTAACATATGTCTATATGTTCACCTAGTGACAAATAATGGATTAAGGCCATGTGAAACCTTGTTCAAATTAATTGACACTCTGTCCTGTCTGTTGTTTGATTGCTGGAGTTCATGGCTGAACTTTCCCTGCTAAATGTGTGCTGCTTGTGGTTCTTGTAATCTAGTAATCTGTTTCTACGCACTTCTGAAATCCAAACTATCTTTTTAAAAAAACAAAACTGTCTCCTATTTTCATATACTATTTTTAACTCCTACTCTTAGTTAACTAGGGTCCTGCCACCCCAATATGAGCACTGCTTAGGGTCCACGAGACTCCTCTGAACTCTGACTCATTGGGGTTGGTTTCCAATCCTTTATGAACTTCTTCTGAACATTTTTTCTCTAGTGTGAGCACTGCCCTGGGTTATCGAAGCCCTTGGAACTCTGACACACTAGAGATTTGGGTTCTTGGTGCTTTGCCAATGGTTACTGTGTGTCTCTGAGCTTTGGAGCTGTTATGGTTTGAAGGCTTGGGTTATTCGGACGCATTGGGCCTGCTACAGGCCTCCTATAGTTATATATTTTGTAATTTATCATTTGCTTATGGTCTGTAATAATTATTTTGTAATAACAATGGGGTAATACTGAATTGGGAAAAAACTGGGCCTAGTTTGATGTTTGCTTGAAAATGGGGTAGACAGCCTGCTTTAGGTGCATGCTTCTTTCAAATATTTTCACTACTATATGCTAGATATCATGCCTATAGGTTATTTACGTTCTGTTACTGCATGCAGTAGATAACATGCCTATAGGTATTTGTTTTAATGCGTTCTGTTACTGTGTGCAGTAGATAACATGCCTATAGTATTTAATTTGTTCAACATGTCCTGACCCATTTTTAGATGTTATGCCTATAGGACCAAAATAATTCTGAATATTCTTTCAAGATTCACATTACTGCACTTAGACACCATGTCTATAAGGCTGTCAAATTAATTTCTGCATTTAAATCATGCCCACAAAGTTTCAAAATCGGTTCTGCATTTTTAAAATCACGCCTATAAAGTTTTAAATACACTTCTGCATTTAGATACCATTTTTATAGGAAACATAAAAAAAATAGATACCATGTCTATAGGAAATTTCAGAATCATTTTTGCATTTAGATACCATATCTATAGGAAATTTCAGAATCATTTTTGCATTTAGATACCATGTCTATAGGAAATTTCAGAATCATTTTTGCATTTAGATACCATGCCTATAAGGTCTTAAGATAAGTTCTTTTACACTCAGATATCATACCTGTAGGGTCCAAAAGATAAAAATCAAACTGCTAAAACCAGTAATTGTTTACAGCTCAGATACCCGGTTTATAAAATTCTGCCCGACTATCACTTAGGCAATCTTGTAGGTTAATTGGATTTTGAGTTTAAAATTGCTATTTTCCTGCTGCTCATAAATTGCCCAGATTCGGTAAGTAATAAAATCAGTAGGCAAACTGATTAGATATTTACTGCCTCGCCTTAATAAAACTGTTGCATATTTTGTGCTCATCTAGACATCCTGCTATAGGACTTTAACTCATTTTTAAAACTGTTTGTTTGAGGCGTGCATGTGTTTTGCTTATTTGTGGAGGTAAATGTGAGTCCCTTAATTGCATCTTTATGTGATAGTCCTATTTGGCTTCTTGTTTGTCGCTTAGTTTTCTCCTTTTAAAATAACATAAGTGAGTCTAGAACTTCCTTAAATAGAGGTTCTAAACATCTCCAGGGCCACAGGCAAGGGACGGGTAATTCACGCATAGAGCACGTATCGGATGTTATTAGAACGCTTAGGTAATAAACAAAAGGGGAAGGGTAATTGGGTAGTAAAAGGAAATGATTACCTGTGCGCTAATGCTATGTGTAGCACCCCAACTTGGGGACGATTACCAAGTATTGCACAGAAGTGATCCTATAGGCTAAAAAACCTAGGACCTCCTTTTACTCTTTGTTTTAGAAATAATCTCTATTTGTTTAAACTGTTTTGTTTGTTTATAAGACTAATTCACCTAATTCGAGTTTGGCCGGGACCCACCGTTGTGGACCTCGAGGGGTGCCTAATACTTTCCCCTCAAGGTTATTTCGAGCCCTTATCCAATCTCTGGTAATGCAAACCGGTTTATGAGTTATTTGCTTTAGGTGCCCTAACGCACCTTGAATCCGTTAGGTGGAGACTCTTCAAAACTCCACGTTACCCCTTCCCAAAAAGAAATAAGTTGTCCCAAGATGTCGAAACCAGGACTCCGCAAGGAAAGGGGGGCGCGACACCAAGTCTCATCGTGCTCCGACCTCGACCCTGCTGATTGCTATGCCTCTTTCTTTGTCTTTTCTTTGTTGTGTGGACGTTTTGTCAAAGGAAATGCGGTAGCATTCCCGGGATGTGAGATGTTCTCCACGTATTCTGAATATTCCCCATGGAGTTGGGAATTTAATTACTTGGTATAAGCTGGAGGGGACGACTTTTATGGGATGTATCCACGGTTGTCCCACTATGGCATTGTGTGTAGTGGCCTGGTCCATGATGTGGAACGTTGTCTCCAGAGTTACGCCGCCGGCCAAAACGAGGAGTGTGATTTCCCCTGATGTCTATTCCACTACATTATTAAAACCAGTTAGTGTGATGCAACGCGATACTATCTTATCTTTGAGTTTCATTTGGGTAAGTACTCGGGGATGGATAATTCACGCGCCACTCTCATCATATACCATAATGCATTTAACATCGGTATCTAAAATATGTAAAGTAATAACTAGGGCATCATTATGAGGAAAAGTCAAACCGTCAGCATATGATACTTTCTTCAAGTTCGTCGTACCGTTTGCGGGTGATAGTGCACTTTACGCTGTTGATAGAGGCGTCATCGCCGCCGCCAATAGTCATGTTGATGGTTCGAACTGGTGATGACGGCTTTGGCGGGCCATGATGTTCACGTCCTCTGGCGAAGTTGGTCATCCCTTTGTCGCTTAACATTTCTTTGAGGTGCCCTTGTCGTAACATGTTCACGACTTCTTGCTTGAGGGCAATGAAATCTTCGCTTTTTTGTCTTAGTTCCTGGTGGAACTTACAGAGGGCGTCAGACTTCTTGGTGTTTGGGTCTGATATCATCTTCGGCAGCCATTTCAATTTGTTTCGAGTTTTTCCATAGCGTAGACTATCTCTGTAAGTGACACACAAAAATTGTGAGCAGATAATAAAGGAGGCATACCTCTTTTGTTCCGATGAGTCCCCGTCCTAGGTCTGGACGGGCCTTCTTCATAGCGAAGGGAGGGTGCGACAGCCGCCCTGACATATGGTTGGTGTTGTTCCCTATTAGGTCATGGAATCGGGTGATCACTTCTGGTACTGTCTCTTCGTTCTTTTTTGGATTCGACCCATATCAAGGTTAGCCGGTGAGTTGGTCCATTGAGATCGCCCTCGTCTGCTCAGACCTCGGCACAATAAGTGTTGTGTATTTCATCCCAAGTGGTTGGAGGGTATTTCATCAATCGACTTAACAACTTTCTAGTTTAGTTGATCTTGAACCCTCTCGATTCAACCCATTGTGAAAAGCTGCAACCGCCATCCCCTCGGATACATTTGGTAGAGTTATCTTACTCTGTTGAACTGGGCGAGAAATTCCCTTAGTCCCTATCCTGGGGACTACTTAATAGCAAATATGTCGTTCATTCTTGCCTCGGCCTTCTTGGCTCCGGCATGTGCGGTTACGAGCTTGTTGGCCATTTCTTCGAAAGTTTCTATAGAGTGTGCTGGTAGCTGCGAATACCATGTTAATGCTCCTCCCGTGAGGGTTTTTCCGAACCTTTTTAGCAAAATGGGGGACACTTGTTCTTTGGCGAGGTCGTTGCCTTTCACGGCGGTGACATAGTGAGTCACGTGATCTTCAGGATCGATCGTCCCATTGTATATCCTGAGGTAGGGTGGCATTTTGAAGGTCTTTGGTATGACATGCAGGGCTACATCGTCATTATACGGTTGTTCGACGAACTGGCCGACGTCCCTTTTCGGCAACAACTTAGGAGCGGTCGGTATCTTGTCAACCCGTTCTTGGCGTTCTTTGATCTGGTCTCGAAGCACTTTATTTTCATTCTCCATTTCTTCCATCATTTTTAGAATAGCAGCGAGGGCGTTGTCACCTGAACTATCAGTGACATTGTGAGTTATACCTATCGCTGGAGGGAGGGGTTGGTTGCACTGCTCGTCTGTTGGCTACATCGTGCAAGTCCTTGCGATTTCTGCAGTCGTGCCTGGAGCGTGCTTGTTGAGGACAATTGTAAGCATGTCGGTTAGCCATGCCTCGAGGAGTTCTTTCACAGCTGGGGGCGTCTCTTTCTCTATAGACGTGGAGGATCCTTTACCACGAGGTTTTGTTATGCGGTAACGTGGGGGTAGTAATCCATCTTGCCTAGGGAACGCATTGGGCGTCGTGTCCTCACCTGTCGTTTCACAACTTTCGTCGATGACATTCATGAGGTTAGTTATGAGGTCACTTGTTATTCTCGTCCTTTCTTCTCGGTTACCTGCCATGTAGGGTTTTTGTATACACAAAGAAAGGAGATCTTGGGTTTTTCTGACGTTAGTGACATGTGTTAGTTGTAGATCTAGAGGAAACCAAAAATTTAACTAAGAAATCCCCACAGACGACGCTAAATTATTTGACCAAAAATATAGATCTTGGTTCAAATAATTAAATTTATGTAAATAAGAGTTAATCTTAGCTAACAGTAATATCCTTAGATGAGGTTGTTAAAGAAGCAATAAATATCTTGTGGATCTGGTCGGTCAGTGGCAATAACATATAATAAATGTTCTAGAAATAATAATGTAGCATTCAATAGTAATGAACAACCATCAATGGCATTTATGTAAATAGGATGAATGGTTCGCCCAATAAATGATGAAATGAGTGGAAATTCCTCCTGACAATGATGAATGATAGACAAATCTTTGAATATTCAAGTTATTCTCGGATATGATGGAAAAGTATGGATAAGAATCTTAGAGAAAAGGTGATGTTTGTATCTTGCAAGTGAGAGCCGAATCAATTAGCCAAAGTGTGTTCTTTACAAATGAATATAACATACCCATATCATTGTCTTTTTTATTTATTTATATGGGACATGTTCCTAAGAAACCATAAGAGTACTAGTGAAGAGAATATCCACTAGAATATTCTCTTTAATATCCTATCTTGAAAACTAGTCGTTACAGCTTTGTCAACGGTACTCGACCTCGACCCTTGTTGACACCTCGACTATGGCTCTCGTTGACTCTTCGATCACATACTTTGCTGCTTCTTGGGCCATCTTGACAAACGGCGACTTGGGAACTCTTCCCTTAGTATTATCTTGGTTTAATATTCTAAAGACAGATTTTGACTCATACAGTTCCCACCCAAGATAATAAGCTCATGAGCTTGCTCTTGCTTCACCTCGAGAAAAAAAAGAAAATACATTTTGTAAATTATTTATCAACTTGTGGCTTATCAAAAATTTAGATTCATTTACACAATGCAACTTTAGTACTTATTAACTATTTTTTCTATTTTAAAATTGAATGTTACTATTGTTTTAATCTGAACTAAGATACCATTCACTTTTCATTCACAAAAGTCACATACGTTTATTTTTCTCTAGAAATCTATTTCTTCTAATCTATTTTAAGACGAAAAAGAACTGTCACACATATATCCTAACAAATGCTAAACCATTAAAATTTGTAAATTTTTCTCTTAATATTATACAAAGTAAATTAAGACGTTAAACGTGAAATAACTAGTATTATAATACTTATTTTAATCTTAATAATGTAAAGGGAAAAGGTCCAAAATCGCCCCTCTATTATGGTATATCCTTTACTTCTGCCACCCGTTATACTTTGCGCCCAATCTAGCCCTTAACGTTAATCAAGTTTTTAAAATTACCCCTAACCCTATTGTCCCTCCACCGTGGCAGCTGACCCCCTTAATTTTTTCTATGTCAGCTGCCATGTCAGCTGTCAAGTCACTTGACCCCACCAAGTTAAAACCCCACAGACCCCATTTCAGTTGAGCTCAATGAAAAACAAGAGCCTTCACCACCGACATCATTGCCGTCATTGCCGCCGCTAACCGAGAAGCCATCACCTCCGGTGGAAAAGCCTCAAATGCTTCAGCGGAGAAAGAGTGGTACAAAGGAATTAGCCACAACTATTGCCTCATTGTACAATCAGAGTAAGAAGAAAAAGAAGAGAACAAAGAAGAGATATATTTTTGAGAGCGTCTCTGATTCTCCACCTGCAAAACCAGTCCTGCCACCACCAACACCGCCACCGCCGCCTCCTCCACCGCCTCCGCCGTCCTCTAAGATTTTCCAAAACCTGTTCAAGGAAAATGGGAAAAGTAAACGTGTACATTCCGATCCTTCCACTGCAGCAACAGCAGCTCCGCCTCCTCCACCTCCGCCGCCGCCTCCAAATTCAATTTTCAACAATTTGTTCAAAACCGGCAGCTGAAGCTGATGTTGAGCTACAAGAACAAAGGTTCAAATGCATAGTAATGAAGCCTAAAAAATGGCAGTCGGGAAAGCACGCATACACATACATAGATCTGTACAAAAATAAGAAAAAGGGGTAGAAGCAGCTCCACCACCAGTATCTTGTCGGAAGATACTTCGGCGTTTGGCGCCGTAGGTAGCAGCGTCAAAAAGTGTACATAACAGAAAAAATACAAAGGCAAAAGATATGAGAATTCTTCTGCTTCGTTGTTGTTCTTCGATGTCTTAGTTGAGAGAGAGAAGAAGATGAAAATATTTTAATAAGAAAAGATGTGGGTTAATTAGTAGGACCTGCTGACATGGCAACTGACATGGCAAAAATTGAGGGGGTCAGCTGCCACGGTGGAAGGACGTTAGGGTTAGGGGTATTTTAAAAACTTGATTAACAATAGGGGCTAGATTGAATGAAAAGTATAACGCATGACAGAAATAAATAATATATCATAGTAAAGGGATAATTTTGGACCTTTACCTAAATGCAAGTCAAGTTTCTCTTTTCTATAGACCGACTCAAACAATGCAAGGAGAAACTTTACAATTTCATCATATTAATAGTTTCCTTAATCAGTTAATCTCATCCACTTATCTAGCTTCCTACTTATCGAACAGCCCCTATTGAGTTCTACTTGTACTTACAATGGGGTGCAACGTAGAAGATCCACTCTCATTCTTACAGTGACAACATAGTTTCCCACGTCAAACCTTTGCCTGAACAAAAAGAAAAAAATCTAAAAAACCTCCTTAGTAGCCCTAAAATCTGAATCGACCGAAGCACAGTCCGACAGTCAAGAAAAACGTATGAACAAGTGAGGATATTCAGCTAAAAAAAAAATTACTTTCTCATTTGATCCTCCAAATCTTGAACTTTAAATATTCAAAAAACCCATCAAACAAGAGTCAAGATCTGTAATTTCCCCACTTAGCTAATGACCCAAAAGCTTTGATACGAGCAATCACTTTGTGCAATGGCAAGCTCAAACAAAGGCAAGATTTTCTTGTTTTCTTTGCTTTTGTTATTTGATGTTTGGGTTTTTAGTGCTTTTGCTGAAAATGGTTCAAGCTCTGAATCAGTTATAATTGAAGAAGACAAGTTGCACAATCATGAGATTGAACAGAAATTTGAACATGTTGATGCTTTAGATGTGTTAAAAAGACACCAACTTCAATTAGAAAAGCTAGCAGAGCTTGTTAAAAATCTTAGCTTGCTTGTTTCTAAGTTAGAATCAAGATTATTGGATTACCCTAAAGGTGAAATCTTGGAAGATAAGAAGCAGAGTTTTAAAGGGACTAAGCAAGTTGTTTTTGATGAGAAAAAGAAGATTCAGAGTGATGGTTTTGTGGGTAGTAGTGAGGGTAGTTTATTAGATAGTAAGGTAGTAGATGGGGAGAGAATGGGAGCAGTGTCTGTTACTAAGTATAGTCCTCTTTGGTTGGAAAGGTTTCAGTTTATATCAGCAGTGAGATTGGGATCAGATGCAACTAGCATTAATGTGTTGCCATTTAGGGATGCTGAAGGGCTGAGCAAGTATGTTGTCATTGGCGATGATCGCGGAAAGGTTTATGCATTCTCCAGAAACGGGGAAGTTTTGATTGATTTTCAGACGTCGTTGAGTTCACCAATAACAGCTTATGTGTCATACTTGTCCGTTTATAAGAATGAGAGTTTGGTTGTTACGGGGCATGAAAATGGCGGTATTTTGATGCATAGAATTTGGGAGGTAGTCCCTGATGGTGATGACAGGGCTACTCTTCATATGGAAACCGTAAGAAAATTTGCTTCGCCTGAAATCGAGGAAGGTGGGTCTTCGATTACAAGTTTAGATGTGCATCATGTTGGAAGAAATAGATATATTTTGTCCACGGATTTTTCCGGGAAACTTAGGGTTTTTAGGGAGAATGGCACTGTTTTTGGGTTGACAGTGCCAAAGAGCAGGCCGCTTGCGTTTTTGAAACAAAGGCTTCTATTTCTTACAGAGACTGGTGCGGGGTCTTTAGACTTGAGGACCATGAGAATTAGGGAATCTGAATGTGAAGGTTTAAACACTTCTATTGCTAGGAGTTATGTTTTTGATGCAACTGAACGGTCAAAGGCATATGGGTTTACATCTGATGGTGATTTGATTCATGTGCTACTCTTAGGAGATAATATGAACTTCAAGTGCAGGGTTAGATCCAAGAGGAAGTTAGAAATGGCCGAGCCTCTATCATTTCAGGCGATTAAAGGATATTTGCTTATTGCTAACCAGGAGAAGGTATCACTGTATAATGTATCATCGCAACATTATGTCCGGTCTGGTGGACCAAGGCTTTTGTTCTCTGCTGGTCATGATGAGATTGTAGCATCATTTTTGAACTATCAATCTTTGGAATTAAATGATAAAGATAAAAAGGTGATTCCTTTAGTAGTCAGTGATCAAGAAAAGCTCGTTATTCTTGGACTGGGAAATGGTTACTTGGGGATATATCGCTCAAACCTTCCAATTTTCAAAAATGAGTTCAACACCATGATGTGGACGAGTCCCGTTTTATTTTTCATCCTTTTCCTTTTAGGTGCATATTATTTTTTTGCCAAGAAAAAGGAAGCTCTTACCTCATGGGGACCTGACGATCCTTTCAATTCGACGAGTGTTACAAGTGGGGCTCCATCGGGATCCAGCCAAGGTGACAGATCTTATGCTGATTCGTCGAGGAATGCAGATCTTATGGATCTAATGGGTAGCGGCCTCAGAGCTCCATCTGGAAGGTATGTCTCTCCATCGCGCTATCCTGGTGGAACAACAAGTGCCTATAGATCAAATCCTTCCGATACAACTTCCAGGCCTTCCTCTGTTGATCCCAACTTTAGAACTACCTCGGAGTTGAAATTTAGGGGGTCGAATCTAGAAACATCAGGTTTTCCGAAAAGGAGAGAGAGCCTATTTGTAAACAGTCAAATTCTGGATGATGGCAAGTAATCTGTAGTTCATGTCAGGTACATGTGTTAAATTCAGCAACCTTACTGTCATTTTTGACACGTGGGTAAGCTGACAATCTATAGCTGTAACTTTGCAACGGTTACTAATTGTGGTCAGTGGAAATAAAAAAAGAACATTTTGAGCTTTCTGTTCTGACTACCTTGAATTGGTAATCAAGGAGATCTTTGTTATCAATTTTTTTTCTCTTTTTCCTTCTATGCTAAAACTTATTCCAAGTATGCGCAATCCAGCTGTAAGTTCAGTTCTAGGAGAGATTACTCACACAATCGTTGAAGGTCATCTGTCCTGTTTGAGATCAAGTTGGAAAAGATAAGCAGATCCCTCACCTCGACCCCCCACCCCTTAAAAAAAGGAAAAAGTGGAAGGAAAGGAGAAATCATGATCAATGTATCTCACAACTTCGGTCTGGTCGCCGAGCCCTAAATTGATACGTGGTAGAATAGCCTTGAGTTTCAACTATCTTAGATGGAGCCAAAGGAGCCTTGGTGGAACAATTGAGGAAAGGTACTTGTCACTGAAACTGTTTTAGTTTTGTCGTTATTATCACCATCATATCTTCATCTCTATTACTCTGTTCGAAGGGGAAAAAAAGTTAATGTAGGAGAACTTCCTTGAGGAATGTTTAGGTTCTTACTATCTTTACCTTTTCATCAAAACAAAAATGTCGAGGTTCTTACGATTCCTGCTTGAGCATTTAATGCTCTCGTGCAAATGGAAATTTTATTTAAATTTTATCATGGATTAAAGTTTAATTGTTTAGCGTCATGTTTGGTTGCAATTTATTTATGCTCATGTATTCGTGAGAAGCTGCTTCTTCTATACATGCAGTGGCAGCAGCAGGTCTTTACTTGGTTTTCCAAGTAGAGTACCAATAATTTTAATCAATGTAGAAAACGGCTTCCAGGAGGTTACAGGTTCGAGCCATGGAAACAGCCTCTTGCAGAAATGTAGGGTAAGGCCGCGTACAATAGACCCTTGTGGTCCGGCTCTTTCCCGGACCCCGTGCATAACAAGAGCTTAGTGCACCGAGCTGCCCTTTTTTTTAATGTAGAAAACGGTTGTAGAAAACGGTTTGTTATGGATTCAATTTGTGAGGGCTTGCTCATGTTTCTCAGTGGGAAAACGATCATGATTTTAATAGACAATTAAGCTTAAGTGTGGTGCAAGTGATGTGCTATAGGTACCATAATATTCTCTCAAGAGCTCAGATTATTTAAGATAAGCTGAATCTTGTGAAAATCTCTTTTTTCCTTTTCTTTCTGGTGTTTGGGAAAGGAAGGAATAATTCATTTGTTATTGTCTTTCGAGAAAACCTTTGGTTTTGGTTTTAGTTTTAGTTTTGGTTTGGTCACCTATTTCATTTGTTTACCAAAGTGTTTTAAGCTTTAGAAGACAGCATTTGGCAGAGTTAGTCAATATATAGAAGAAACACAAGGTTCTAAAGATGTTAGATTGTCATTTGTCATTCTTCACATGGATAAAAATTGTTGCAAATTTCAGTATATCAACTTTATACCATAAACTGGTTAAAATATCATGGTATAGCCAGTTTTCACACTGGTCAATGAAAAATAGCCAGCGTTTATCAAGTCAATGAAAAATAGCCACTATTTTGCTGCAACAGGGACCGGTCCAGTATAATATACGGGAGTTCTGGTGCATTTGTGTACGAACTCCAGCACATTATGCTGGACCGGTATACTTTGCTAACTCCTGTAAAATTTGCGGGAGACTGGAGCATCAGTGCTCCAAACTCCAGTATATTATACTGGACAATTATACTTGCTGGAACTCCCGTAAAATTTGCGGGAGTTCCAGCATAATTATGCTTGAACTCCTGTAAAATTTGCGGGAGTTCCAGCATAGTTATCCTGGAACTCCCGTAAAATTTACGGGAGTTCAAGCATACTTATGCTGGAACTCCCGTAAAATTTGCGGGCGTATTTTTCCGGATTTTGAACAGTGTTTTCGCTCAGATTTAAAGTGGTTAAATTTCGATGACTTTTGAAACTTGGCTATTTTTCAACGACCAGTGGTAAATCTGGCTATTCTTGAATTTCTCCTCATAAACTGGGCAGTTTAATTTCCTCAAGTTTTCCCTTTGTGAGTTGTGTCTTGCCCCTTCCTTTCTTAAGGATGCCCGGTACACTAAGTTCCCGCTATTCGTGGGGTCCGGGAAAGGGCCGGACCACAAGGGTCTATTATGCGCAGTCTTATCCTGCATTTCTGCAAGAGGTTGTTTCCACAGCTCGAACCCGTGCTCCTCCTTCTTATCCTGTACAAAAGTAGCCATTGCTTATAGATGTAGCTGCACTCCTGGATATTAATATTTGATAGCGATAAACAAGATATTTTCTATTAGATTTAAAACCTTAGTGTTAGTATAAATGTTTTATTTTTTGTTGAGAATATTTTTCACAAGAAATACTTTGTGCAGTGGAATAATTATAGTTGTGTAAGTCATTGTCAACACTTGGTTGGATATAAATTGCATTAGTATGGTGTGGTGGACGGTGGGTTGTACATTAAGAGTTGTGTTTGGTGATTATTAGGACTATCTAAAAAAAAAACAAATGTGTATACGTAACTATGAAAAAGTCGTATGGAGTATGAGTAGTAAAAAAAGGCGGCTCGGTGACAAAGTATCTTGCGTTTACGTAGGTGCCCGGAAAGAGCCGTACCTTAAGGGTGTGATGTAGGCAGTCTACCTTGATGCAAGCATCTCGAATTCGTAACTTATAAGTCACACAGAGATAACTTGACTGTTGCTTAAAGGCGTCAAATTAATGCTGCAAGTAATTTTTTCTACCAGTCACTTCTTTATTTCTTTATTATTATTATTATTATTATTATTATTATTATTATTATTTTGCAGTATGTTGATAGTAAGACAAAATCTTAGCTGATTGATATATTGTATTCATTGGAAAAAATTAACAAAGAAATATACTTTACGTGATATCAATTAAGTTATCAAAAGTTGGTTCGTATGAGAAGCTCTTATCGTACCAAATTAGGAAAAGAAAGGAAGGGGCAAACATCTATCTTTAGTTGTTTTTATTTTGGTTCAAAATAATGTGTCCGTTTATATAATCAAGAAAAAAATTTAATTTGTTTTTCCAAAGTTATCTTCATGTACATATCCCTAAAAAAATTATTTACTCCTCACATTTGGGAAGAGAAATAAGTGCTACTATAACTATGCTGCAATATTTAATTAAGGGTAGTTTAGTCACACCAGTTATTTTTTGTTTAGAATTTAGTATTTTTTTAATGGGTGTGCCCAAAGCAAATTGATCACTTATTATAGATCGAAGGGAGTAGTGTAATTCGTTTTTTTTTTCCAATTAAATTATTTCCTTTACGATTTTCCAAAAAAGGCAAAAACCTTTCAAAATCTTGAGAGGCCCACTTCATTTCCTTCGCTTTCTAGATATATTCGATATAATCCATAGTCTTTAAAACTTGGACATTTATTTTTAAATAGAAAGAATGCATATTTACATATAACGTACTGATGAGTTCATCCAATTCTCAGGTAAGGAAGGCTGTCCTTTTCAAAGTGGAGGGGACCATATATATTCTGTTGAATTTTGTAAGCAAAACATCATCTTTTAACAGCCATTTTTCACTCGTCAAGTGACGGAGTCAGAATTTTCACTAAGAGGTATCAAAATATAAGAATTTAAATATATTGTAAAATCAGGGGGAGTCAATGTATAACAAATATATATAAAATAAAAAGAATTTATCTACCAATACTGTGTAATTTTTCAATAAAGGGGCTGGCGATTGACACCCCTTGCTTGAATGTGGATCCGCCACTGTCGTCACCTATTATTATTAGACTTATTGGTGATAGTTTACTATTTGGAATTTATCAAACCTTCTCATAATTAACTTCCACTAAGTTATTCGATCGAAGCTTTCCACGCCGTGTTGCTAAAAATTGGCATGCCGGACCAAGTCAATACGTAGGGGCAGATGGAGCTTTTGGCGTCACGAGTCAAGAGAATTTTTATGTTCAGATCACCGAAAAGATAAATTAAGACATGTTACGGGATTAAACAATAAGAACAACAAACTCAGTTTTATCCCATGAGTGGTGTTTACCCTTAAAATTGGATTACAATTAAACTTATAAGTATTTTAAGGATATGTGATTTCACTTGGCACAAACTGATAAATATGAGAATTAACGTAAGGAATTAACAGTAAAGTAGAGCAAACCAATGTGATGAGCACCTGTGGCCCTCGAGCTAAATCGCCCTCGAACCAAAAGAATATGCTATTGAAAGAGTGTAGACTGAACAGTAGTGGTTGAGAGAGCTTAAGAGAAAAATGTAGTATATTGCTTGATTATGCGTGAATGTACCCCCTTACAAAATGATTAGGACCCTCTTTATTTAGTAGATGAATCCTATTTATGGTACAATTCTAATTACAGAAGGAAATCCCATGATTGGCTAAATATCCGGTCTTGGCTTGATACGTGCCGAGATTTTCGCCACAATCCTTGCCCGATCACGGCTATCTCGGCTTTTTTGTTATTCGACCTAGCAGGCTTCTTCGTTCTCACTCGATCTCTTTCTCGCTTCGGTCTCGATCGCGGCTCGATCTGGATCAACCATTGTTCCACGAGCTTACCGATTCATCTCCGTATCATGATCCGATATAACCGAGGCCGAGCCTTAATCTGTCATCCCGATTTCGATTAGTCATACAAAATTAGGCAAGCTCGATTTTTTCCGTATACAAGTGGGAACATGTTACATGATTAAAGGGAGATAAACATTAAAAAGTTTTACACGTTTAATTTTAGAATAACGCTGAATGCAAACTTAAAAAAGGGTAGTTCGGTGCATTTACATATCGTATTCAAATGCAGATTTAGGATTTCAAGATGATGGTGCACTAGTGGATCTAGAATTTACATTTGACAAGTTTAACTTTAGTCTCTTACCATGAACCCGCTACACTTTTAAAATTGTAGATTCAAAATTATATTCTTTTTGAAATTTTAGTAATTTTCACACATATATATCTATACTCCGTGCCGAAAATAAGACCCTCAAAGTGGGATTTGAACCGCTAATTTTATTTGTTGAGGTACACTAATAATTGTTGCACTATATAGGAGTCTTTAAGCATAGGTGCACACACATGTATTTAAGTAAATTTTAAAGAAACATAACATTGTTATACATGGTTTAAAGAGAGAAACATGGCTTCACGTAAACCCATACCCCTTAACCTATATATGTCCCTGTCCGTATTCACGCATGATCTGGGAAAAGGCCGCGCCCCAGAGAAATATGATGTAAGCAACCTACCTTAATGCAAGGGTCAGCAGCTGATTTTATGGCTCAAACTCGCGACTTATAAATCACACGAAGATAACTTAGACAGTTGCATGAAGACTCCCCTTCAAACTTAATCTTTTTAATATCGTACTGAAAAGGGTAGCTAGAGTTGCATATATTCTACCGTCTGTTAGCCTATGTCACTGTTACTACGATAGCCTAATACTTTGTTTGGATTGAAAAAGAGCCACATTTTACTTTAAATTGGAATAAAACAACTACTCAAAGAAAATGATGTGTGCGTACCGTTGCAACTTGGTTTAGCTAAAGCTGAAAATGCCGTTGCACAAGGACGACCAAATCAATCCTTTTCATTTGGGAATCATTATTCTTCATTTCTTTGCCACCCCTTATTTGATTATATTTTGCACCGTGACTAAAAATTAACTCCCAACAATTAATTTGTCAACGTAATCTATTTCCTTCTTTGATTAATATGCTTATTGGAAACATAAATTAAATCAATATAGTTAACTGTCGGTCAAAGATTAACTTATTTTTAAATGTGTAAATGTATAGATTTGTGAAGTATTTATTTATTTATTTTTTTTAAATTTTTTTGTGAATCAGAATTTCATAAAGTTGACATGAGATAGTGAATGTTCAGGCCGCAACCTGATGCACAAAATATCTTGCGTTCATGCAGGGTCCGGAGAAGGCCGTATCTCAAGGGGGTGTGATGTAGGTAGCATACTCGAACTCATAATCACACGGAAATAACTTGACCGTTGCTTCAGGGCTCCCCTTCGAGATAGTGAATGCCCATCTGAACTGTGACCTTCACCATTAAACTCTCCCCAAAAAGGTAGCCGACAACCTATCTTGATGGAAGCATCAGTGACTAATTTCACAGCTCGAACTCGTGATCTATAGGTCCCATAGAAACAACTTTACCATTGATTCAAGACTCCCTTCCATTAAACTCTGCCAGATAAATAAAATATGGACAGCTTTGGGTAACATTATGAGAATGATTATTAAATTGTAATTCCATAAGAAAAAGTTAAGAACAATAACTTATAGCCTGTTTGGCCAAGCATCACCAAAGCCAAAAGCATTTTTTTTTTCTCAAAAGAAATATTTTTTTAAAAAAAAATTGAAGTGTTTGGCCAAGCTTTTAGATAAAATAATAATTTTAAGTAGAAGTGGAAACAATTCAGAGAAGTAGAAAAAAGTAACTTACGCATATTTTTCAAAAACACTTTTGAGAAAAATAAAAACAATTTTTAAAAATTTTTAAATTAATTAGCCAAAACAAATTGTTTCTCGCTAAAATTACTTTTATAAAAAAGACTTATCAAAATAAGCCGATTTTTGAGAAGTGAGCTTATTAGTAAGACATATTAAAAAGGGAATATAAGTACTAAAGAAGAAAAGAATAAAAACAGTGGTTTATTTTTTTTTCCTTTAAATTCTTGTGACACAGATCCATAAACAATAAAAAGGAGAAGGTAGAAGTAAAAAGAGTTTTTGGTAGAATTCAAACTCTGAAATAGGATCAGAGTTGCAACATTTAAGCTTGCAAGTTGCAACTCAGATCCTGAGATTAAAAACAATAAAGTGAGAAACAAACTTTCTCTCAACAAACACAACATAGATTTTGCCTTTTTGTATATTAATATTAGAATTAGAACATCCGAAACACGCCATCACTCACTCTCCTTCTTCTTCCTTTTTCTGTTTGAAAAGTTGGAACCGTTACCTCAACTACCGCTTCACCAAAACCACACTGTTTACTCGAAAACTCTCATTTTATTAATTTCAGTTTTTCTTCAATAAAACTAGGGATTTTAGATTGTTGTGGCTGAGTTTGTGATGGCGGAACCGAGTCGGACCGGTGGTGGTGAGTCGTTGTCGTCGCCGGAGACCGGAATTCCGACCGGTTTGAACCGGATTAAGACTAGGCGGCTTGAGTCGAAGGAAAGGCCGAGTTCAAGGCTTATAGTAGATTCCGATAAGTTGAATGAGTCTCCTCGTTCTGGAGCTTCCACGCCTCGTTTGAAGCAGGACCAAAGAGCTGCCGCAAAAGGACGTAAAGGTCTTTTTGCTAAATCTCCTGTTTAGCTTTTAAATAGTTAACCTTTGTGTTCTACGCATTACGATATTTTTTTATGCAGTTATTAAGTTTTTGATTAGTGTTAGTTTAAGATTTTTATTTGATTTGTGTATTATAGTAGTGGCCGTTGAAGAAGATATTAAAGTAATAGATAAAATGTCGCGTCAAAGTTTAATATTGAGTAGTTAAATGAATGAATTTTTGAAAATAGTCAGAATAATATTAATAATGGAGTGGTGTTGAGCATTTTGGAGTGTAGTTTGTATTGGAAAGGGGAGGTGGAAAATTTCTATTGTTTGATATAGTCACATGCTAGGCTGAACATGATGATGTCATTGGGCATTCGAATGGTGTATTAGCTATTTTTCTTAATAAAAATATGACGGTGGTGCCCAAGGCCCCGAGCTAGCTTGCACATGACTCGAGTATTCCAACGGATACTACTTCCCGTCAATAGGTGTATTAGCCATATTGCATCTGCATGTCTAAAAATGAGACCTTTTTTTAATAAGGATTTAAACAAAAAGTAGTGGATTTTAGTTCAGATGAAGGAAGATATACTTTGGATTTATTGGTCTCCTGTCTAGAGAAGCTAGTGGATCTGATAGAAAAGAAACTCTTAGAGTTGGGTGCAGGAGATTGGAGAAATTGGGGAGCTAATATCTGCTTTAATTACTGAAGTTCTTCAGCTGAAAGCTATATGGTAATTTTCTAGAAAGAAAGTTGGTATATGTATAATAATTTCCGAAACGAATGTATGCACTGTCTAATGCTGACGTCTAATAGTAATAGAATGAACGAGTAGTCATAGAATGAACGAGTATTCGAAGACCCTATCCTACCATATGAATGGAGAAGCTTGTTTGAGAGGGAGGAAGCTGGTCATTTGTCTTACTGATGTTGCAGTCTGAGCAAGTATACTTTTTAGCTGTTATATGATCAGACTGTGATTTTCACCTTTAAAACTGTCATCATCCGTGTTGTACTAGTGCTTCCGATGCATAGATTACTTATCATTACCTAAACTTTGGAATTCCTTGGTAAGATTTAAAATTACTTTGATTGTAAATTCCCTAAGTTTGTGTCTTCTCAATTGGATGGAATCTCTCTGTAACCCCCCCCCCCCCTCGCGCTTTCTGTTCGCGATGCAGGAACTCAAAGGAGTTTAATTTCCAGTTTTTTTTAATATTCTTGGCAGCTCTTTTTCTCTGTCCAATTGGATTTCTGTTCTACTAAACTTTCTGGTCCCTTTACCTGACAGGACACCGTAAAGGCAGGAAGATAGCTAGTTGGTTTGCGTCATATCTCTTTAAGGATTTAGATCAAGCTGGTAGTGGAATTTCAGTAAATCAGGTAAGAAATGGTTTATTGGAAACATCCTCTCTGCCCTTCCAGGGGTAGGGGTAAGGCTGCGTACATCTTACCCTCCCTAGACCCCACCTGTGGGAAACTACTGTGTTTGTTGTTCTTGTTGTTGTTGCAGGTAAGAAATGGTTTAGCTTGCACATAAAAGTAGTTTTGTTAAGTTACTCTGGATGTGCTATGCTATGTTTCTGCTGCTTATTTGATGTGCTATGCTGTGTCTCACTGTTTGATAATTTGCATTTTAGGGTACTGACAAGGAGGGTCCTGGAAGGAATGTGCATAAGATGGGGAAGCATGTGACAATGAGGCAATCTTCTCAAGGAACAATGCCTAATAGTAAAGCAAGCAAAACATTCAAAAGTTTTTCACACGAGCTAGGTCCAAAAGGTGGCATTCAACCTTCACCTCCGCGAGCTCACAGCTATAATGATCTAAAGGTATTCCTTTCGACATTTCTTGTTCTGACACTTCCAGTTATTAATTGAGGGTGGCAAGTGATAAGCATAGGAAAGAGGGTGGTAAGTGATAAGCATAGGAAGGAATTACGTTCATTTTACAGTGTAATGATCAAGATAAGTAGGTCAGATGGGGTGGCTGATATGGTTTCGAAGTTCAATATTAACTTTTGTTCCATGGGATGAGATGCAGGAGCTGATTGGATCTCTTCGTTTAAGATTTGATGCTGCTAAAGAAGCAGTGAACACAGAGCTAGGCGGTTTCTTGCAGGAGGTTGTAGAAATTGTACAGAAGAATGAGAAGAATGATTCCTTGCCTCTGGATGGACAAAAGATGGCTGAAGAACTTGTTGTTCTTGCTCAAGATTGTAT
Source organism: Nicotiana attenuata (assembly GCF_001879085.1). Lineage (NCBI taxonomy): Eukaryota > Viridiplantae > Streptophyta > Magnoliopsida > Solanales > Solanaceae > Nicotiana > Nicotiana attenuata. The sequence goes on from NW_017672374.1 coordinate 104,953, forward strand.
CAAAATGACGTGTTTAGAGTTCCGCTCCAAGTGTGAAGCAATTGTCCAGGACCTGACTATGAAAAGACAAGAATGCCAAATGGGTCTTTTGAAATGGTTGTTGACACGCATGCTTTTTATATTGACACGGTGCACAAGGCTGTTGTATTTTGCTAAGGACAGTGAGCCAGTTGATGAGACATCTCTGGCCAAGCTTAAAGAATGTCTAAATAGAATTCCTTCTATTAAAACGGATTGGGTTCTCAAGCGAGGGATATCTGATTCGGAAGCAGGTTGTACTTTGAACACAAAGGCAGGTGGCAAATGCAGTTTGGAGGAAGAAAAGACTTCAAAATTTTCCTCTCACACACATCAGCGGAAATCTGAATTTCTCTTGGATGGAAGTGTCACTACACTAGAAAAAGATCCCATGTTTATTGAACCACCATCATCTTTTATTAACCATCCTGACATTCAGTCTAACATGAAATCATTAAACCATATCAGCGACCGAATTAGTGGAGAATTGAAAAGCGAGTGTAGACAGCAGTATTCAGATGATTCTTTGGTGATATGTAGAATTTGTGAGGAACTTGTTCCCACTATTCATTTGGAGTATCATTCCTATATATGTGCTTATGCCGAGAAATGTGATTCGAAATCTCTAGATGTAGATGAGCGCCTTCTGAAATTTGCAGAGTTACTGGATCAGCTTGTGGAGTCACGCAATTTAGGATTTCATGCAACGTCTGAGATCCAAGAAAATTCAAAAGTGAAAAGTGCAAATTCTGGGAATACATCTGAAGGTTATTCACCAAATATGGGTGAGTGGAGAAGCAAAGGGATAGATGGAATGTTTGAGGATCTTCATGAGATGGATACGGCCAGTATAGAAGATTCTCCATTAGCAGCATTCGTTAATTTGAAGAGTCACTTGGGTGCAAAGTTTAATCATTGTGGCCCACCATCTTCAACAGGGAGCATGACATCAGTATCCTCCACAAATACCCCTCGGGCAGTAAATTTTGACTTCTGGTTAGAGCATAACAATCTTTCTGAGCTAGAGGATGTCCAGCAGGTTTGTCACTGTACTCTGAATTTTGGTTGGCAATTTGTCTCAACTTAGTGAGAAATATGTGTTGGGTCGTGTCCAGAAATCCACTAATTTTGTAGTGAAGAAGCACTAAAGTTGGAATCCAAGTATTTCACTCCATATTAAGGGATCAATTAAAGAAAAATCACAGGAAGTTCTCTTGTTTTGCTTGTGTCTGTCTGAGAGGAGGAAAATGGAGTAAGAGAGAGTATGTGAACAAAATAAAGGATTCTAATGCTGTTGATGATCATTTAGCAATATGGATAGCTATAAATAATTGTGTACAGCTCATTCTTTGGGTGTATTAGATCTTATATTTCTATCGGGTTCCTTACTTGACGCGTCAGTTTCTAAAAGTCTTTCCTTTATCATTTTCCTTACTAAATCTCCATGGAAATCATAGCCTAATGAAGGAGGATTTTAGAGTTTGCTTATTTTTTACAATTGTTCATTAGTGCTATTACATAAAAGAAACCTCTTTGTTTGACAAGAAACCAATAAATCAATTTGGGCTAAATCGAAATAGAGTAGTGCTTTAAGTTCTCAAGTCACTGCTCTCTACCCCTTCTTACCCTGACAAAGCAGGGACACCTTACGTTCTTGAACCGATAACCATCTTTCGTCTAACCTAGCCTCCTCCGTCCCTCGGGACCAACAAAGGGCAGTACAGGAATATTCACCTGTTGTCCATCGACTACGCCTTTCGGCCTGATCTTAGGCCCCGACTCACCCTCTGTGGACGAACCTTGCGGAGGAACCCTTAGGTTTTCGGGGCATTGGATTTTCACCAATGTTTGCGTTACTCAAACCGACATTCTCGCTTCCGCTTCGTCCACTACCGCTCGCGCGGAGGCTTCTCTCTAAGGCGGAACGCTCCCCTACCGATGTATTTTTACATCCCACAGCTTCGGCAGATCGCTTAGCCCCGTTCATCTTCGGTGCAAAAGCGCTTGATCAGTGAGCTATTACGCACTCTTCCAAGGGTGGCTGCTTCTAGGCAAACCTCCTGGCTTGTCTCTGCACCCCTACCTCCTTTATCACTGAGCGATCGTTTAGGGGCCTTAGCTGGTGATCCGGGCTGTTTCCCCCTCGAGTGATTTTTCTGCTACCTGTTCTGATCACTTATCTCTGGAGAATTCAACAGATTTATTAATGATATGTCTTTTCTTCTCTTTCTTTTTCTGAACTTTCTTAACCAACTCTTTTCCATGTCTCGTTATTAATATTCTTATACACTCTCTGTCCCATTTCATGAGACAGTATTCTACTTGGAGGATGCAGGTTCCTAATGAAATAGTAGAGGTGCGTGCAAGTTGGACGTGACACCAGCCTTATAAAGAAAACTGGAAGAGTGTCATATAAATTGGTACAAGAGAAGTACTAAATAATTAATAAGAGAAATCTTTCGTATCAGTTATTGGGATGAGTTTGTATAGTTTCAAGTTTTTAATTGAAACACATGTTTCGTATCAGTTACCTATGTTTTGTTAAACCTAATAATAATTCTCCAAGACTTCTTTTGCTTCTCATTAACTCGTTTTGCAGTTTAAATATAAATGAAAACATTCTAAATTTGGGATTTCTGTAGAAAATCTTTGTAAGTGATGATGATATGACGCTAATGCTGCTATGTTTCAGAAGTTTATAGCTGATAATGTATTAGTGTACCTCTTTTTCATCTCCATAAATTTGTATCATTTCAGAATTAACTACACTGTGCATGTGTAGATCAATAGTTTCTTTATTAAAGAGCTAAGGACTTAACTCATTCCTGCATGTTAGATGGGCTGATTTTGTCCTTTCCGTTTCTTTTTCCTTCTTAGATGGCTGATTTAGCAGATATTGCACGTTGTGCGGCCGGAACAGATCTTTCAGAAGAAGGATCTCATGAGCTTTTAATTGCTTTCATGCAAGACCTACAATATACTTTACAAAATAACAAGCTAAAAGCTCTTGTAGTAGATACATTTGGGGGACGAATAGAGAACCTTTTGGGGTACAACTTTTTGGACTCGTCGTAAATTAGAATTTATAGATGAACCAGAACTGATACTGCTCCACTACATGCAGAGAGAAATATATACTTGCTTGTGATCTTGTGGATAGAAAAGACGGTTTTGGACATTCAGAAGGCTCCAAAATGTTAGTGGATAATTCATCTCATTCCAGTATAATGTCAACTCCTTCAAGTTCATCACACAAAGAAAGAACAAGCATTGATGATTTTGAGATTATCAAACCAATCAGCAGAGGTGCCTTTGGCAGAGTTTTTCTGGCACGCAAGCGGTCAACTGGAGATTTATTTGCAATCAAGGTACCTTTTGAGTCATTCTTAACCTTCGAATAAATTAATGTATCTAATTATATTTGCATTTGCATAAATGATATTATTCAACTCTTTTCCTTCTTATGTTTGTGGATACCAGTAGATATCTACATTCTTTACAGAAAAGATCTCGCGTTTGTTGGTTTCTAGGGATTGCTGATGGAAAGGAGGTTTTTTATTTTATTTATTATTTTTGGGGTACCACTTAATTTATCCCAACTTTAGTGCTGACAGATCTTGTCGTGGATTCAATAAGAAGAATTAATGACCTTTTTTTAGGTGGGCTAGTGGAACACATATTTTTAGAATACAACAATGAATGGATGAATTCATTTTCGATGATGAATGTAAGAGTCGCACTGAAGTACAACTGGGGGGGGGGGGGGGGATTTTGCATCTTTAACAGGACGCTTTTTTTTCAAAGTATGCTGGTTATAAGTACCTGAAAGACACGGAAGTTCAATTTCTATGCTAATCAATAACTGCTTTGTCAGTGGACCACTTTTGCAGTGCATCCTGCGAACGGGAGAATTAACAAGTTGGAGAAGCTTGTGCTTAGATTAAGGGACTATCTTAGTTATGCAGCATGTCTATGTGTATCAACAAATATCTCATTGAAGTATTTGTCTGCCATAGTATTGTTACTGAAAACTTCTTTTGTATGACCAAGTTGGTACTGATTTCTGACATGGTGCCATTCATCCTATATGCAGGTGCTCAAGAAATTAGATTTGTTGCGAAAGAATGATATTGAGCGCATATTGGCAGAGCGCAATATATTGATTACCGTCAGAAACCCTTTTGTGGTATTACAATTTTTTTATTTTTTTAATTTTTCCTTTTGTCGGTCTCAGTAGGATCATGAAGATGCTTTCACGGTTGTAGGTCCGATTTTTTTATTCATTCACCAGCAGAGACTACCTTTATTTGGTCATGGAGTATCTTAATGGCGGTGATCTATTCTCTCTGCTTAAAAAAGTTGGTTGCCTTGAGGAAGATGTAGCTCGAACCTATGTCGCAGAATTGGTACTTTTCTAAACTTTCTTGTCATGAAATTTTGCAACCTTTCGAGCTCTTTGAAGGATGTGTTTTGCCCTTCTTCAGGTCCTTGCTCTGGAGTACCTTCATTCTTTAGGAATCGTCCATCGTGATCTCAAGCCAGACAACATATTAATTGCCCAAGATGGGCATATAAAGGTTGGTTTAGTATATTAGAGATCTTTGAAATGATGAGGAAGCTAAAATTAATTGTATTTTGCTGAATGATAAGTGATTCTCAATTTGCCAATATTGATAACACCCCCCACCCACCCAAAGGTGTCCCAAATTTGATCACTCTGATAGGAATCTTGTAATCCTAGCATCAACTCCATCATAAATCGTTCTGCAGAGTACATGCATGTTTTTGATGTATTTCTAGTCTGTGTTGAAGGGGATCATGTTCTAATCTTGGATATGCTTAACCAGCTTACAGATTTTGGTTTGTCGAAAATTGGACTAATGAACAGCACAGATGATCTATCTGGACCCGATACAAAGGATGTAGTGCTTCCTGATGTTGGTAGCCAGCAAGATCCAGATCATCTATTGGACAAATCTCAACGGTCAGCTGTTGGTACCCCTGACTATTTGGCTCCGGAAATTCTTCTTGGAACTGAGCATGGTGAGAAAGAAATTGCTATACTAGAGTTGGTGATATGCTGATACTCCCTCCCCATGTCACCTTTATCTAAAATAAAACATAACATGGATAAAAGGGGGACGTCAGGAGTGACAATGAAAGGAACAAAACGTTGACTTCGCCATCTGATTTTATGTACAGGTAGCGCTGCTGATTGGTGGTCAGTAGGAATCATTTTGTTTGAACTCATCACTGGGATTCCGCCTTTCAATGCCGAGCACCCTGAGGTATTATATTGCAGTTCCTCCCTATTCTGAGCATCATTTTCACATTACAATTGTCTAATGTATTACTTTTTGTCATATTGAAATTATAGGGAAAATGTAACTCTTTCAGTAATCAGTAGTCATTTTGTCAGTCATAATGTTAAATAGGTGTGACCTGGCTATATAAGATTGGTCTTTTACTAAAGTTCTCCATCCAGTTTAGGACAATTGTAATGTGTGCATGTGATTCCTTGAGGACAGACTTTGACTCCAGTTGACAGATGCTAAGTTGGACTTTAAGTTCATATAAACTACAATGCATTTTAAGAAGCAGGAATTTCTTAATGATAGTTGAAAATTTTTGCCTTATTTGTTTGTTGCCTTTATCTTTAAGAAAGCTACCTGGAAAATATATAGCACCGGATGACTTAATAGTTGCAATAAGTATGGGACTTCACCTCCTCAACACATTACTGTTTCTGGCTTGACAGGTTATCTTTGATAATATTCTTAACAAGCAAATCCCCTGGCCGTTTGTCCCAGAAGAGATGTCCCTTGAGGCACAAGACTTGATTGACAGGTTAGCTAATAATACCATTTTAAATTGTATACATGAACTATCCTCTGGGGACCAATTTCAATGGCAGTCTAGCATCCTCTTATCGAATAATCAGGTCCGAAACGCTTTCTTCGTTTTAAGTCTTTATTTTGTACTGAAGAACACGTATAGATTTTGCATAGACTAGGTTGGTAATTGGTACATCTTTTGGTGCCTGTAGTTTGATTAGTTGGAAACAAACGTCTCTGGTTTTTACTGTGTGTTTTCACCTCAAAATCATGTTCCTAGGTGATCTCACAGTGGCACATTTCCAGTGCCTAGGGGCTCTCTTGGGTACCAGTTCTGTATTTGTTCCTTGGACATCATTGATGCCATTACTGTTTATTTTCTATTTGAAACATTAATAGTACCATTCATCCTGGAATACCCTAGTTGTTTAATTATTCGGGCTGCAAATTCAATCATAAGATGTTTTCCCTTGATTTTGTCTGCTGGATGATCTAACTCAGTTGTAGAGCTTTATTGTAGGCTTCTTGTTCATGACCCAAATCTGCGCCTTGGAGCAAAAGGAGCATCAGAGGTTGTCTGTGCATATTCTTAAAGAATAATATGCTCTTTGTGTACTAGTTATATGGGGTGAAACTTCCATGGTTGGCACTAACTTTCATCATCTACTCCATATTCCTACAGGTAAAAGCACACCAATTTTTCAGGGGAGTTGACTGGGATAATCTTGCCTTACAGAAGGTAGGCCTTACTGTATAAAATATCAGTTGTGTGGGTTTGAGCCTGTTCAGCTTCTTTGATAATCTCATTTAACATATTTAGATTCATGATTTCTGGGAAAAGGGACTGGGCAGCACACTTTGTTGTTAATTATAGTTTTTCTCTTAAAGAGTTAGCTCCTTCCTCTTTAACCATAATCTTTCCATTTTCTGTATACTTGATAGTGATAATTAGTTGAGTGCCAGTTAACTTGTGTAATGGAAAATGCAGTCATTTTATTGAACATAGTTGTAATGTCTGCTAATATGTGTCTAGATTCATTGTCTAATATGCATCTTAACTAGGAATTTTAGCAATTAGAAATCTTTCGTTCTTTTGAATAACGTAGACTCCCATATAGTGCTTTTGCATATATTTCATTAACAATTGAATCAGTATAGGCAGATTTTAAAAAAAAAAAAAAAGGGGGAGGGGGGGCAGCCCGGTGCACTAAGCTCCCGCTATGCGCAGGGTCCGGGGAAGGGTCGGACCACAAGGGTCTATGTACGCAGCCTTATCCTGCATTTCTGCAAGAGGCTGTTTCCACTGCTCGAACCCGTGACCTCTTGGTCACATGGCAGCAACTTAACCAGTTACGCCAAGGCTCCCCTTCGGTATAGGCAAATTGTTCTCTTTAATTTCTGATTCATTGTTTCTATAGGCAGCCTTTGTACCACAGACTGATGGTGTTGATGACACAAGCTATTTCGTATCCCGTTATGGTCTAAGTGGAGTGCAAGATGATGAAGATTGTAATGATTCTGCTTCCGACAGCTCTGAGTTCTCGTCGAACTTCGCACTTGAGGTAAACTAAGTTTTCTAAGTAAATGCAATCATTCACTTTTCAATCACTTTTCAAGAAATACTCATTGTATGGCCATGTTGCATTGTGATAATTAACTCTATCACGGTAGCTAGTTACATACCATATTGGCAAGAACACCTTTTTGTCCCCCCCTTCCCCTTATGCATATACTGAATGACATCTAATGATGCAAATTCTTTCCTTTCTGCTCACTTGATATGCTTCATGGATTACGATTATATTTTCCTCTGATAACAAGCTCTGTTCACATGACCTACCAGCATATGGCCATTCAGCATATGCTGCATGGCCTGCTAAAGTTTTCAGCATATGCGTACCAGAATCTAATGCAATAACTTACTTGAACTCATCATGTTAATAAACTTCAAGGAGGATACCATGTATTCATTAATCACACTCTTTTTGCTGATTATATGTAACATAGAGTCTCTATTGATGTTTGCTTTTCAGAATATGGATGAATGTGGTGATCTCGCTCAGTTTGATCCTTCTCCTCTTGATCTATCCTTGATGAATTTTTCTTTCAAGGTATGCCATGATGTTTGCCTTATATAATCGTGAGTGCTTAACCGCAATCCTATTCCCCACTTTATAAGCAGTAAATAAATAAACAAATAATGTGAAAGCACGTTAGACTGCTATATGTAACCTTTGATTTATGATCCGAAGTCAAGAACAGCAAATCTGTGTGAGAGTTTTTAACCATGTATTCCAATTTGTTCTTCAAACAGAATCTCTCTCAGTTGGCATCCATCAACCATGATATGCTCTTACAAAGTGGCTTCGACTCGTCAAGGTGCTCATCTCCCTGTAAGGGTCCAAGTGAATAAGCTACATTCTCTTAGTTTCATCTATGCGAATAAATGGAACTAAAAAGTATTGTAAAGGGGGGACGTACCCCGGCATCCACAAGGACATTTGTCAGATCTCTCGTAGACCCAGTGAAATCCTAGTAGTGGGGTTGTTAGATCTCTCATACAGGAAAAAAAAAGAATGATATTTGCTATACCTTATACCTGGAATGTGGAATGTAACATTCTAATGCAACATCTCACAACCAAAGCTTATAGTTTAGTGGTACCGGCAGATGTCATTCACACAATATATGTGGGTTGGATTCTCACTGTCCAAGTTTCCTCCCCTTTTCTCACGTAATAGAAAATAAAATAAAGAATTAAAGATACTCTACATTCTCGTCGTCAAGGTTGGAGGTTATTTCTTTCACTGTTGCTTGGGATTAAATCTCGTTAAATTCATAGCTTCGTACAATCTGATGCCCAATTGAAACTATTTCACTTGAAAATTCATATGAAGTTACCAATTTGACTTTATGTGAACTGTTAATTGTAGAGAAATTTTCATTAAGTACTATCTTTTAGTGGTAATTAGCTATCTATAGATACCATTTGCTATATTACGGATTGTAGATACGTTTTATCTTGTTATAAGATGTATTAGATGTATTTAAGCTACTGTATTCATGAATACAGTAGCAAAAATAGGCGTGAATCAGGAAGTCCGGCTAATCAGCGACTGTATTATGGCGTGAAACATGGAATTACATCTGGATAGATTATTGTATTCGACTGTATTCACGGCATGAAATATGGGATTACACTGTTTTTAAACGGAAAGTGAATTAATTAACATAATAGACTCCTAATATAGCTCAACAAACTCAATTATAACACATAAATTTGTATTTCCAGTTATAAAAAAGATTCTCAACCGAAAAATACCCCAAAAATATAGCAATCTTCAGACAAATTATATAATACATCTGAATACATAAACTATATTAATTAAAAAAAACATATGAATACATTCATGGCATATAGCGAGATAGTGAATACATTGAAATACATAGAATACAACGGGATACATTGAAATACAATGAAAAAAAGACAGTAAGTACAATGAAATACATGGAATACAGCGTGATACATTGAATTACAATGAAAAAAGATAATGAATATAGTGAAATACATGAAAATACAGCGTGATATGTTGAACAAACGTTGAAATATATTAACAGAAAATCAAGTTGCTCAGCCCCAAACTCTATCGTCTTTGTTCAAGAACAAACCCTAATTTCCGGCGAATCCGCCGTCGAGCAAAAACCCTGAATCTCACTGTTCCCATGCTGCCGTCGATCGGAGGCTTCATCTCCTTTGGATTCAATTTCGGTTGCAGAAATTACTAACACTACTTGGGGACCCGTGACCGTCTTGTCAGAGGAGACATCCATAGCTGCACGACCATTTTTCTTATTCTTGTTTCTGTTCTTCGCCATAGCTATGTGAACAGGGAGACGTAAGGATTTCTTCTGCAGTTGTAATTGCAACGGAAGGGTTTAGGGTTCAGCAAATCTATAGAATATAATTTTTTTAAATGATATTTATTTAAAATAAATAAGATGTTAAGCTTTGCTATAGGAGGTAAAAATTCCTTTTAAAAATTTCTTAAATAACAGGGCTCATGTTAAGTTCTACCCAGCTTGTCCAACTATTTTATGATACGATCCTATTCAAAAATTAGTTAGTGGTTGTTAAGCAATTGTTAGTTAGTATTGTTAGTTAGTCACGTGAGTCGCACGTGTTAGTTAGCTGAAGAAAGAGCTCCTAAAGTTAGTTACAACTAACTTTCCCGCTCTTCTATATAGGTGGAAGTATTCCAAAATCTGGGGATTATTCTCATGTAATGTTTGAGTAAGAAATCAGTTTTTCTTCTTCTTCTTCTCTCTTTTTCATCTTTCCAATACGCAGAACCATTATTGGGTTCCCATCGAGCACACTGTTCAAGAGCAATTCCCAAAACCTTGCTCTTTAGGTGAGCTTAATTGCCGTTCGTAACTGGAATCCAATTGGATTCCTATCATTGCTCTGTGGAAATGGGCGATCACAACACTCGAATGCATGAGTTGAGGAAGGAAGTTGATAGTCTCAAGGGATCGATAAAGTGTGTAACATCGACTGCGGCAGAATTGCAGAAATCTGTCGACCATAAGGTGACGCAGGCTATGGAAGAAATTAGGAAAATGTTAATGGGGAATTTGGTGACAACGGGAGGCCAAAATCATGAGCTACCTGTCGAGAATGATAGACCAGAGATGGCAGGCCCTCGTCCTAGGGGTCATCAACCTCCAAATCGCGATTATCATACAAAATTTCCTGTATTTGATGGCACAGGGTTGAAGGACTGGCTATACAAATGCGAACAAATTTTCGCATATGAGGAAGTACCTGAAGAATCTAAGGTGAGAGCAGTCTCGTGCAAACTGGAGGGAAGAGCTTTACAATGGCATCAATCATATATGAAGCAAAGGGTGACCAGGGATTGGCCACGATGGGGAGAATATGTAGCTTGCTTGTATGCTCGATTTGGTTCTGAGTTGTTTGATGATCCCATGGGAGACCTTAAGGACCTAAGGCAGGTAAGCTCAGTCCAGGATTATGTTGATCTGTTTGATGAATTGCTAACTAGAGTAGAGTTATCAGAAGAGTATGTTGTTAGTTGTTTCATTAGGGGTTTGAAACCAAAAATTGGGTTACCAGTTAAGATGTTAGCTCCTAGATCTTTAGCTAAAGCCATCAGTTTAGCTAGGATCCAAGAGCAGACCTTGATAGTCCAGAAACAAGTTTTCATGATACCCTTAAACCCTTCAAATTCAACCAAAAATATGCCCAGGTTTTCATCTGCTAACCCTCAACATTCCCAATCCAACATTCATATACCCCCCAGATTTAGCCAGCCATCAAATAAACTTACCAACCCTCAAACCTTGCCTACCAAACCTACCTACAGAAATGCCAAAAAACTAACCCCTGCTGAAATGGAGGAAAGAAGAAGTAAAGGCCTTTGCTACAACTGTGATGAGAAATACAGTTTTGGTCATGTGTGTAAAAATAGGAGACAACTGTTCTCTGTGGAGGTGGAAGAAGAATTAGAAGGAATAGAATTGGAACAGGATGTGATGCTAGATTCAGCAGAATTACTGAGTATGATTGGTCAAGGATGGGAAACAGATGATGATGGGTCCATCTTACCTCATGTGTTAGTTCATGCCATGAATGGTTTACATGATTTTAGGACTATGAGGGTGACTGTGTCAGTCAAAGGCAAGGCTGTACAAGTCCTAATTGATACTGGCAGTACTCACAATTTTTTGGACCCCAATACTGCCAAGAAATTCGGTTGTGTATTGACAGCTATAGCCCCATTTGATGTGTCTGTGGCTGACGGGAAGAAGGTAAAAAGCAACTACATGTACAAGAAATTGATATGGAAGATGCAGGGTGTATCCTTTGACTCAGATATGCTGGTATTACCAATTGGAGGGTGCAACATGGTCTTGGGTATTCAGTGGCTGATCACATTGGGGGATATCATGTGGAATTTCAAAAAACTTAGAATGGAATTGAGCATTATGGGCCATAAGGTGTCACTAAGAGGAATACAACCTTCAGCTACTAAGTTGATTCAGTAGGGCAGCATGGACAAGTTGTTGGCCAAACCTGCAGAATTATGCATGATATCTGTAGGCTTATTCAGGGAACAACAACAGCCAGCTGTAGACATTAGTTTGTTATTAATGGATGGAGCAACTAAGGAGCCTGTTAGGAGTGGGGAATTACAAGCTATTCTGCAGCAGTTCAGTGATCTCTTTGAGGAACCAAAACAACTTCCCCCTTCTAGACTGCATGACCACAAGATCACCCTGAAAGAAGGTACTTCTCCTATTAATATCAGACCTTATAGGTACCCTAATATGCAGAAAAATGAAATTGAAAAGATGGTGAATGAAATGTTAGAGTCTGGGTTATAAGAAATAGCACTAGCCCTTATTCATCTCCTATTGTAATGGTTAAAAAGAAAGATGGATCATGGCGTTTATGTGTGGATTATAGGGAGTTAAACAGTCACACTGTCAAGGACAAATTCCTTATACCTGTAATTGAAGAGCTGTTGGATGAACTGCATGGTGCTAAATACTTCTCTAAGTTAGACCTCAGAGCTGGCTACCACCAAATTAGGATGTTTGAACCAGACATACCTAAAACTGCCTTTAGGACTCACCATGGCCACTATGAATTCCTAGTTATGCCTTTTGGTTTAACTAATGCTCCTTCTACTTTTCAAAGCTTGATGAATCAGATTTTTCACAAATTCCTTAGGAAGTTTATCCTAGTCTTCTTTGATGATATACTTATATACAGTCAAAGTTGGACTGATCACTTAGTACATTTGGAGGAAACTTTCAAGGTATTAAGGTTCCATACCTTGTTCATCAAGCAGAGCAACTGTGCTTTTGGAGTCACTCAAATTGACTACTTAGGCCACATTATTTCTGAGCATGGAGTGTCTATGGATAATTAGAAGATTAAAGGGGTGCTAGATTGGCCTCTACCTTCTTCTGTCAAGGGTCTAAGAGGATTCTTAGGATTGACTGGTTATTACAGGAGATTTATCAAGGGGTATGGTGTAATTGCAAGGACTCTAACTAATTTGCTCAAGAAGGGTAATTTCCAATGGAATGCTGAAGCTACTACTGCTTTTGATGAATTAAAGAGGGCCATTACTTCAGCACCTGTTCTAGCTCTTCCTGATTTTTCAAAAACATTCACAATTGAGACTGATGCTTCTGGTGGAGGGATTGGAGCTGTTCTAGCTCAAGACAATGGACCTATTGCTTTCTTTAGTAAAGGTCTGTCAACCAAGAACAGGGCACTATCAGTATATGAAAGGGAATTGCTGGCTTTAGTATCAGCTGTACAAAAATGGAGACCCTATTTGCTGGGGAGACCATTCACCATCAAGACTGATCATCACAGCCTTAAATACTTATTGGAGCAGAGAATCACTACCCCTAGCCAGCAGAAATGGCTAGTCAAGTTGCTTGGCTATGACTACTCTATTGACTACAAGAAAGGAAAAGAGAATGTGGTTGCTGATGCCTTATCTAGAAGGGAAGAGGATATTCAGCTGTACAGCATTTCCAATGTTAGTTCAGACATTTTGGAGTTAGTGAAGGCTTCATGGACCCAGGATCCCACACTTCAACAGCTGGTCAAATCCATACAAGAGGGCCAAAACACTAAACCTTACTATAGGTTTCACAATGGGATTCTAAGCAGGAAGAATAAATTAGTGATTGGTGCTGATCAAGCACTCAGAACTCAGCTCTTATCTTACTACCATGATAGCCCTATAGGGGGTCACTCTGGCATTACAGCCACACTAAAGAGACTTAAACAAGATTTTTATTGGAAGAAAATGAAGCAGGATGTTTACAACCATATAAGGAGTTGTAATGTGTGTCAGAAATGCAAAACTGAAAATGTGGCTTATCCAGGACTACTACAGCCTTTGCCTATACCAGAAAGGGTTTGGCAGGATATATCCATGGATTTTATTGAAGGTCTCCCTAAGGTGGCTGGAAAGGAAGTAATCTTTGTGGTGGTAGATAGACTAAGCAAAGCTGCTCATTTCATTGCTCTCAAACATCCTTATACTGCTTTAGAGGTGGCTCAAGTGTTCATGGATCAGGTGTTTAGGCTCCATGGGATGCCTAAGTCTATTGTGTCTGATAGAGATCCAGTGTTCACCAGCAAGTTCTGGAAAGAGCTATTCAAGCTGCAGCAGGTTTCTCTCCTCACCTCCACAGCCTATCACCCTCAAACTGATGGTCAGACAGAGGTGGTTAATAGATGTGTAGAGACTTATCTTAGGTGCATGACATTTGAGAAACCAAGAACATGGCCACAATGGCTACCACTAGCTGAATGGTGGTACAACACAGCCTATCATTCCAGCACCAACATGACCCCTTATGAAGCAGTCTATGGACAGAAGCCTCCCCCCTTGCTTCCTTATATGCAATTTGACTCTCAATTAGACTTGGTTGATCGAAGTTTGCAAGCTAGAGAAGCTACCTCAGATTGCTGAAATCCCATTTGGAAAAAGCTCAGAACAGGATGAAGAATTAAGCTGATAAAGGAAGAACTGACAGGGCATATACAGTAGGTGATTGGGTTTATGTCAAGCTACAACCCTATAGACAACTCTCTCTCAAATCTCATGGGTATCAGAAACTCTCACCTAAGTTTTTTGGTCCCTTCCAAATCATTGCTAAAGTAGGAACAATTGCTTACACTTTGGACCTGCCTGTGGGTACAAAGATTCATCCCACTTTTCACATTTCCCAATTGAAGAGGAAGATCGGTTCTCACTCAGCTGCAGTCACCTTGCCAGTGGTACACTCAAATGAAGGCCATCTTCTACTGGAACCTGAAGCTATATTGGACAAGCGCATGATTCAGAAACAAGGGCGTGCAGTTTCTCAGATCCTGGTCAAATGGCTTAATGCTGCTCCTGAAGACAGCACTTGGGAGGACTACTATGAAATGAAGCAGAGGTTTCCTTTACTGGATCCTTGAGGACAAGGATTATCTGTAGAGGGGGGGTAGTTGATACGATCCTATTCAAAAATTAGTTAGTGGTTGTTAAGCAATTGTTAGTTAGTCACGTGAGTCGCACGTGTTAGTTAGCTGAAGAAAGAGCTCCTAAAGTTTACAACTAACTTTCCCGCTCTTCTATATAGGTGGAAGTATTCCAAAATCTGGGGATTATTCTCATGTAATGTTTGAGTAAGAAATCAGTTTTTCTTCTTCTTCTTCTCTCTTTTTCATCTTACCAATATGCAGAACCATTATTGGGTTCCCATCGAGCACACTGTTCAAGAGCAATTCCCAAAACCTTGCTCTTTAGGTGAGCTTAATTGCCGTTCGTAACTGGAATCCAATTGGATTCCTATCATTTTAAACACCAATTGCTTATTCCAAAGTACGCATTGCTACAAGAATTTTCTTGGATTTTTTAATTTATGAAAGAATATATAAACATGCCTTTTTTTCTTTCCAAGTTTTGCTGGATTCTGCTAATCATATAAATTTATTACGCAGAATTTCTATGGGTCATCCTTGTTTATGCATTTGAATTAATTATTTTTTTTGGGGGGTGGGGGTTGAATTCCGTGAATATGTTATGCATGTTCTATAAGTAATTTGGTTATTTTTATAGTAGTGAGGTATTCAATTGAAGTATTGAGTATGTTATGCATGTTCTGAGCAACTTGGCAAATTCGAGGTTTTTAGTCCTTTTTGCTCTTCCTCTTAAGTTTTCACTTTCAGCTAAATGTTGGTTGTGTCAGAGTAAGTAGAACTATATTTTCCAGTCTATTTCAGTCTGAATTTGGATAAATAATTCTACATCAAATTACTCATTGAATTGTCAATTTAGCGTGACGAATCAAGGATATTAACTTTCATTCATTTTTAGAGCCTATACAAATATACTAGATTTGAAGCCATATTAATTAGCAGTGGAGAAGACGACGACGACAACAATAATGATCCGGTAAAATCTAACAAGTGGGGTTTCGGGAGGATAGTGTGTACGCAGACCTTACCTCTACCCCGAGGGGGTAGAGAGGTTTTTTCCAATAGGCCCTCGGCTCAAGAAGACGAAAAGAGACAATATATAGCAGTGGAGAAGATAGTAGCAAAATACTTCCGAAAGAATGGAGCATACATGCAGTACAATTCCATGAGGATTATTGAAAGTACTCTTAGAGAACTTCCAGGTTTAAAGTGGTTAGAAGTGCTCTTAGATGTCAATTTCTTTTAGAGAAGCATGATCTCTCCCATTGTTCTTCAATGTAGGTGAATTCAAAAGTTGTTTTAAGGTCAAATTGGTAAGAACAGGTATATTTCTGGTCATACTAATTGCAGTTTTTAAAGTTTAAAAAACTTGGGTTTCAACAATTCTTGGAGTTTCCCAACGTTAAAAAGGACGTAGTTTCCGATGCTCACGATTGAAGTAACATCTTGATTAAATTTAGAGTTGAGCACAACCTATATGGATTTTGTTCTAAATAAATAATATTCAGGTCAGCAGCCGTTCATGCCATAACTATATGGCACAGCAAGTTGACGTCAGACAGTTCGGTGCACAAAGTATTTTGTATTAATGCGGGATTTGGGGGAGGGCCGCATCCCAAAGTGTGTGATGTAAATAGTCTAACCTAATGCAAGCATTAATAGCTGATGTATCTCCAAGACTCCCTTTCAGCAAGTTGACATCAACAAGATGATTGTGGAAGTAAAATTGATAAACGATAGGTGGATGCTCGGCGAGTTGACACGTGAAAGTAAAAGACAAGTACGATATGAGTCAACAAATAGGTGGCACCAGTTACGAATATATTATCCAATATGTATTGCTGTAAAACCAATAAAACGTTAAACTTTCTGAAATAAAATCAGAAACAGTAAAATAAGTAGAACTAGTTTAACGAAATAAATTCTGGAAAAATAACATAGGAATAAATCGAGCCCACTGAATACACAGTGTGTCCATAAGGAAATTATTCCCCTCAAGTACCCGAGGTTCTGAAATATATCCTCCCATGATAGAACGATTTAACTCACCGGAGTGTTGGTACCAAAAATGCCGATGAACAATGAACCACTCGAAGGTTGTAAAACACACTGGAATTTTTATGTGCAGAAGAAGAGGAAGAAGATCCAAAAATTTTGTAAGTAAAAATTCCAGTATTGAAGGAATATTTATAGCCCATTTGGCACTGTTTCTAAAAAGGTTTGCAACCTTTCAGAACAACCACAGCTGTTGGAACAGGTGGAAAAATATTGCGGGAAAAATAAATGAATTTAAAATAATCCGGGAAAGAAAACAAACCGGCCGGACCAGGTCGCGGGTCATGGATTATTCCGGATTGAGTTTTCGTAATTAATTAATTAAATATTTGAAAAGAATTTTATCCAAAAAGATTAATCAAATCCGAAGCTGAAGCCGAAGCCGAAGCCGAGCCGAGCGAGCGACGACGGTGGCGGCGCGAGGCTTGCCTTCTTCTTAACTCTTTAAGAGCTACAAGATGAGCTTCTCTATATATACACAAAGATTTTCTTTCCTTCTACCAAATGAGGGACAAAATGCATTAGTAAAGTGAACTAATTCAAATTTTCACTTTCCTCCATTTCTTTTCCCACCATTTTCCATTCACACATCTTTTGTTATTAATAACAAAATCCAACAATCCCCCACATGAATGGGGAATGGCTATAAACTTAAAGGAATGCACAGACGTGTGTGTGCGTTTTACATGCAAGAATTAATTGCATCTGGATAAGTAGGTTTCCCTTTGAACTTTCCGTAGTGAACTATATCGGATATACTCAGTCAATCGGTAGATTTGATATCTTTGAACCGTCGAGCTTTATTGTATACCTAGACAACATAAGTCACACAATCAATCCTTAACCATCTATGGTTCTCACGGTTGTGTTCGTTTCAGCCATGAACACCGCCTGGTTTCATGAATGCTTAGAGAATGGGCCTTTACTTTCATTCCCCTTGAAGCGGCTTACACTTCACACTCACATAGGTGATTCCTAAACGTGTAATCCTAAAGACACACTATCTGGTCATATCTTGCCAGACTTAGCAAATCATTAAAAAGCTTTAAGCTTTATTAACTCATCAAAAAGCCTTAATGCTTTACCTCATTTTTTGAATATTGTCTTCATCACGAGAATGGGTTGAGTTTTTTGACAATGTTGAACCGTCATTCATAACTTTGTTTGATCTCTTTGTACCTAGCTCTTGGGATCTCCAGTCTGCTAGGTCGAGTTACCGCCATGATGACTTGTCCTAGGCCTTTAACCCCATTCCCTTTGATGATCTTGCAACTGCCTCTCTAGATAGGTCTTTTGTAAGTGGATCCGACACGTTATCTCTTGAATTTACGTATTCAATTGTGATAACACCACTAGAGAGTAGTTGTCTAACGGTATTGTGTCTCCATCGTATATGACAGGATTTTTCGTTATACATAACGCTCCCTGCCCTACCTATTGCCGTTTGACTATCACAATGTATACAAATAGGTGCCAAAGGTTTGGGACAAAATAGAATATCTTCCAAGAAATTTCGGATCCATTCAGCTTCTTCACTGGCCTTATCTAAAGCTATGAATTCAGATTCCATTGTAGAACGGGCGATGCATGTTTGTTTGGATGATTTCCAAGACACTGCTCCACCCCCAATCGTGAAAACATATCCACTCGAGAATTTAACTTCAGATGATCCGATGATCCAATTTGCATCACTATATCCCTCGATCACGGAGGGATATTTGTTATAATGCAAAGCATAATTTTAGGTATGTTTCAGATACCCCAAAACTCGTTTCATTGCCATCCAATGTATTTGGTTGGTATTACTTGTAAACCGACTCAGTTTGCTAATAGCACATGCTATATCTGGTCGCATACAATTCATGATATACATCAAACTTCCCAATACTCTTGCATAGTCCAATTGTGAGTCACTTTCACCTTCATTCTTTTGAAGTGCATAACTCACGTCAATTGAAGTCTTGGCAATTTTGAAATCCAAATACTTGAACTTGTCAAGTACCTTTTCAATGTAGTGAGACTGTGATAATGCTAGACCTTATGGGGTCTTGTGAATTCTGATTCCTAAGATCACATCAGCAACTCCTAAGTCTTTCATGTCGAACTTGCTAGCCAACATGTGCTTTGAGCATTTTTATCTGCCATACTTTTGCTCATTATCAACATGTCGTCAACATATAAACAAACAATGACTTCATGACCTGGAGATTTTTTAATGTAAACACATTTGTCACACTCGTTGATTTTAAATCCACTTGCTAACATTGTTTGGTCAAATTTTGCATGCCATTGTTTGGGTGCTTGTTTAAGTCCATAAAGTGACTTAACAAGTTTGCACATTTTCTTTTCTTTACCAGGAACCACAAAACCCTCAGGTTGTTCCATGTAAATCTCTTCCTCCAATTCTCCATTTAAAAAAGCTGTTTTAACATCCATTTGATGCATTTCAAGACCAAACACGGCCGCTAGTGCCACTAACACCCTAATAGATGTTATCCTTGTTACTGGCGAGTAAGTGTCAAAGTAATCAAGGCCTTCCTTTTGTCTATAACCTTTGACAATAAGTCTTGCCTTATATTTGTCAATAGTGCCATCAGCTTTAATTTTTCGTTTAAAGATCCATTTCGAACCTAAAAGATTTTTTTTTTGCGGTGGAAGATCAACCAATTCCCATGTATGGTTATTTAAAATTGATTGAGTCTCAGTATTGACTGCCTCTTTCCAAAACTCTGGATCAGAAGACGGCACAACTGCTTTAAAAGTTTGAGGCTCATTTTCAAGCAAGAACGTCACAAAATATGGTCCAAAGGAAGTAGATGTTCTTTGATGTTTGCTACCCCTTGGATTTTCTATACTTGGAGTATTTTCCTTTGGTTCTTCCCGAGGTCGTTTAGGCATTTCACTTAACGACTCGCATTCAGTTTTATAGGGATAGATGCTTTCAAAGAATTCAGCATTATTTGATTCTATTACCGTATTAACACGAATCTCAGGATTATCGAATTTATGAACCAAAAACCGACATGCTTTATTGTTTGTAGCATATCCAATAAAAATGCAATCTGCTGTTTTTGATCCGATTTTAATGCTTTTAGGTAAAGGAACTTGTACCTTTGCTAGACACCTCCACAGTTTGAAATATTTCATGTTGGGTTTTCTTTCTTTCCATTTTTCATATGGAATAGATTGCGTTTTGCTGTGGGGTACTCTGTTGAGTATTCTGTTAGCTGTAAGGATAGCTTCCCCCCCACAAACTCTGCGGTAATCCGGAACTTATTAATAAAGAATTCATCATTTCCTTTAATGTCCAATTTTTCCTTTTCGCAATTCCGTTGGATTGAGGTGTGTAAAGTGCAGTAGTTTGATGGATAATTCTATATTACGAACATATTTTTGCAAACGGAGATTCATATTCTCCACCTCTATCACTTCGAATCATTTTGATATTTTTATTCAATTGATTCTCCACTTCATTCTTGTATTGCTTAAATGCTTCAATTGCTTCATCCTTACTATTAAGCAAATAAACATAACAATATCGAGTGCAATTGTCAATAAAAGTAATAAAATACTTTTACCCACCTCGAGGTGGTGTCAACTTCATATCACAAATGTCAGTATGAATTAAGTCTAAATGATTTGAATTCCTTTCAACAGACTTATATGGATGTTTTACAGACTTAGATTCAACACATATTTGACATTTCGATTTATTACACTCGAATTTAGGCAATACTTCTAAATTAATTAACTTTCGCAAGGTTTTATAATTGCCATGTCCTAAATGAATAAGCCATAAATCATTTGACTCCAATAAATAAGAAAAAGCTGAAATTTTATTCATACTGTCAACAATCATGACATTGAGTTTGAAAAGGCCCTCCGTGAGGTAGCCTTTCCAACATACATTTTATTCTTGCTTACAACAACTTTATCAGAAACAAATACACATTTGAATCCATTCTTCACAAGTAAAGAAGTAGAAACTAAATTCTTCCTAATAGTAGGAACATGAAGAACGTTGTTGAGTGTTAACACCTTGCCGGAAGTCATCTTCAGGAATATCTTCCCATAACCTTCAATCTTGGTTGTCGCATTATTTTCCATGGAAATCTCTTCTTCGGGACCAGCAGTAGAGTAAGTCGCAAATGCTTCTTTGACAGGCTCTCGGCCTCATATCAATCACAAGCCACCTTGTGGCGTACAATCTCAGGCCCTCAGCCTCATTATCATAATCAGTATATCACTGCTGCGGCGTGCAGCCCGACCCAAAAGTATCCTCACAACACATGCCCTCGACCTTACTTAGTCAGAATCTCGTAAGCCCCTCGGGCAACAATAAAATATGAAGCTCAGCTCAAATATCTTGAAAATATCATTTAATGTGTTTGAAACAGAATAACATAGCTGAGTTTTTAAAATAGTGAAAATATAGCATGACTGAGCACCAGTATGAAATCAAATAGTGAGGAAAATATCATTTAAAATCCCCTAAGGGTTCAAACAGTTGGCACAAAGCCCAAATATGGCATTTAGCCCAAAATATATTAATATCAATCAATTAGCTATCAAATACACAGTAAAATAGTCATTCAGGATGGACTAAGTCACAATCCCAGCGGTGCACGACCCTACGCTCGTCATCTAGCATGTGTCTCACCTCAACATAGCCGAACGCTGTGAAATTCCGAGGTTTCATACCCTCAGGACAGCATTTAAAATCATTACTCACCTTAATCCGGCCCGAAGTTTAGCTCGCAATGCCCTTGCCCTTCGAATCGATCTCCGAATGCTCCGAATCTACCAAAATCAGAACGTCGCCATTAATTTATGCTAAAGGGACGAAGCTCACTCAAAAATAATCGAAAAACTTCACAATTCCCGAAGTTACCAAAACCCGACCCCCGGGCCCACGTCTCAGAATTCGATAAAATTAACATCATTAGATTCCTTATCTTCCCACGAGTTCATACATATAAAAAGTTCCAAAATCCGACCACAAATGGTTTTCCAAATCCTCAATCAACGGCCTAGGTTT
This sequence comes from Nicotiana attenuata, assembly GCF_001879085.1. Taxonomy (NCBI): domain Eukaryota; kingdom Viridiplantae; phylum Streptophyta; class Magnoliopsida; order Solanales; family Solanaceae; genus Nicotiana; species Nicotiana attenuata. The sequence goes on from NW_017672374.1 coordinate 126,920, forward strand.
CTAAGCCCTAGTTTCTCAAATTTCACCTTTAATTACAGCTCTAATCCATGCATTAATACCATAGAATCGAGTTTTTAAGTCCAAAATTCTTACCTCAATGAGTTCTCCTTGAATTCTCCCTTCAAAATCGCCCAAAGCTCTCGAATTCGTGTTAAAAAGTGAGAAAACCTTCTGAAAATCGCGAAGGAAATAACTTATATGTTCTGTCCAGAAATTTCCGCATCTGTGGTAATTTCACCGCATCTGCGGTACTGCTTCTGCGGTCAAGACCACCGTATCTGCGGTCCTCACTTAAGTCCGTATTTCCCGCATCTGCGATCCCATATCCGCACCTGCGCCATCGCAGGTGCGGTCCTCCAACCGCATCTGCGGTTTCTGCCTCCCTAGCTCCTTTCCGCTTCTGCGGCTCCTTCCTCGCATATGCGCCCTCGCACATACGGCCCCCTTTCCGCAGGTGCGGAAATAACAGAAGCAGAAAAATCTGCAGCTTCATAAAATCTCAAACTCTCCGTCAACCATCCGAAATCACCCTGAGGCCCCCGGGACCTCAACCAAAAGAACAAACATATCCCATAGCTTTATTCAAACTCATACCAATCTTCAAAACACCTCAAAAAACATCAAAACCACCAAAACACATCGAATTCAAGCCTAAGGTTCTAAAATCTTCCGCATTCCGCTTTTGATCAAAAAGCATACCAAACCATGTCCGAATGACCTGAAATTTTACACACACATCCCAAATGACATAATGAAGCTACTGCAACTTCCGGAATTCCATTCTGACCCCTATATAAAAATCTCACCTATCAACCGGAAAACGCCAAAAAACTCAATATTCTGATGAAGTTTCTATATCTTCAAATCAGAATAGTAAAATTCAGACGGAGTAGAAAATCACACAGATTTTAATCTCCACAAACAGAATACAGAATATAATAAAATTAATTTCCTTAAGATTGTTATCCAATCTGTATTGCTGTAAAACAAATAAAACGTTAAACTTTCTGAAATAAAATCAGAAACAGTAAAATAAGTAGATCTAGTTTAACGAAATAAATTCTGGAAAAATAATATAGGAATAAATCGAGCCCACTGAATACACAGTGTGTCCTTAAGGAAATTATTCCACTCAAGTACCCGAGGTTCTGGAATATATTCTCCCAGGATAGAGTGATTTAACTCACCGGAGTGTTGGTACAAAAAACGCTGATGAACAACGAACCACTCGAAGGTTGTAAAACACACTGGAATTTTTATGTGCAGAAGAAGAGGAAGAAGATCCAAAAATTTCGTAAGTAAAAATTCCAGTATTGAAGGAATATTTATAGCCCATTTGGCACTGTTTCTAAAAAGGTTTGCAACCTTTCAGAACAACCACAGCTGTTGGAACAGGTGGGAAAATATTGCGGGAAAAATAAATGAATTTAAAATAATCCGGGAAAGAAAACAAACCGGCCGGACCAGGTCGCGGGTCATGGATTATTCCGGATTGAGTTTTCGTAATTAATTAATTAAATATTTGAAAAGAATTTTGTCCAAAAAGATTAATCAATCAATCGTTGACCAAATCCGAAGCCGAAGCCGAAGCCGAAGCCGAATCCGAGCCGAGCGACGACGACGACCGCGCGAGGCTTGCCTTCTTCTTTACTATTTAAGAGCTAAAAGATGAGTTTCTCTATATATACACAAAGATTTTCTTTCCTTCTACCAATGAGGGACAAAGTGCATTAGTAAAGTGAACTAATTCAAAATTTCACTTCCCTCCATTTCTTTTCCCACCATTTTCCATTCACACCTCTGTTGTTATTAATAACAAAATCCAACAGAATATGTGATCAGTGCTGAATAATTTCCAAAGGCATTGAAATCAGGGACAAAAAAAAGATATCGATTGGAAAAGACATCATTCAATAAGCAGCCGTTACAAAGAATCTTTGTATTAATGCCCAACCGTTATGCAGCCATCAAGAGGAATTTTAATCATATTAAAGAAGAGCTTGATTTGGGGATCTTGTCTCCCTGAATTGAGCTATAAATAAAATAATTTGTATCCATTGTTGGACACGAAACATCTCCACAAAAAAGGCAAACCTAGCTCTTATTCTGTAAAACAACATTCTCTCTTTTTGTTCTTGTATTGTTCTTATTATTGCTTTCGGAGAAGCTCAGCACACAACCAGGCTTGTGTTTTCTTTAATTTTATTATTTAATTAATTCATTTCTATTCTTCTTTATCTTATATTCTTGGATCAAATTCATTCACGTGTCTATAAACCAGGATACAAATTCAATTGTGTTTTTCGGTTAAACGGTTTGGTGCCCACAATGAGGCATAGACAATTGTATTATTACTTTGATCCATTCATCTGTTACTAACGCATTTTTGACGCTTTTCTTTAGTCATTCAAAGAAAAATCAAATATGACAGCTAACGGTGTGAACAACTTTTTCAATGTTGGAACAAACAATAATCCTGGGGATATGTTCCAGCGTGATGGTTCAACTAGTGAAACTCGCAACGAAGGTTATGAGAGAACTCCGATTCGCGAAGAACGAAATCTTCGGCATGTGAGAAGTCCAACTCTTGATGATATGGACGATGAATCTGTTGTTGAAACGGTGAAAATTTTTGAGAGCGCAACAAAGGAAAATCTTAAATCATCTCTCAGGACAAGACCGTGAATGACAGAGCTGAAACAAGCACTTTCGGTTGCTTCCAATAATTCCAATAGAGTAGTTCGAGCCCTCTAGGATGCCTGCAAATCAAACAGCGCAAAGAACCGGTAACATATAGCTTCGAGGGAGGAGTTCAGTTTCAATGAAAATCAAGCAGGTGGTTCAGGAAGTGTATCCGGGAACAATGACAACACAAATGATCCTTTCAAAATCGAGCTCATGAGATTATGAGGAAAATGAATGAACGAATGGATCAAAATGCTAAAGAATTTCATGCTCGGATGGATCAAATCCCGGGAGCACCACCCGTGTTGAAGGGTCGGATTCGAAGAAATATACACAGTTGCCGTTCAAACTAAGTGCGACCCCGGAGTTGATTCTAAAGAGATTCAAGATGCTCGATATTCTGAAATATGATATAACTTTGGATCCACAAGAGCATATCACAACTTACACTATGGTTTGGTATCGGATCAGTGGGCAGCTGAAGCATTCACCAAAGGTCTTAATCCTTTGGCCCACACGAGGTTGAATCTATGCATGCAACTATCAATTTACTTATTCAAGATTGTTTTTATTTAACAATGAATTACCTATGAACAAATAAATTTTATATATCGTGCAATATTTACGCTTTCGAATAATTCATTAAAGACATTCGCAAGACATATTCAGAAGTTTGTAGGCAAAATAATTCATTAAAGTAAAAGGTTTACATAACGTACGTGAGAATTAATATAAAACTTACTATAACACGTGCATGTACGAGTAGAGTAAATCAATTTACTATATTCGGCTACTCATGCAGGCAAAATTGGAATGTGCACGTGTGTATTGATGACGTATATAACATATATTCACTTCTAAGTTCGATCTGATTTAATTGGAAATAATCATGATATAACGAAAAAAATATCATACTATAGTAATCACAAAACGGTTAATATATATATATATATATATATATATATATATATATATATATATATATATATATATATATATATATATATATATATATATCCAGAATCCCTAGTTTACATCCAAACAGTAACATATGTCATACTAAATCAATAAGATTTTACATTGCGTATGCATAAAAATGTAACTATATGGTCATTTGAAAAAACTATCAAATTTCCCTAAATTTCTTGATAAACTAACCACCATTTCCTTTGTGTACACGGTTATATATGGAAGCAATTGGATTAATAAAATTCAAATAAAATATTTGGTTCCAAATTCAAGTTGTTCTTGGAAGGAAATAGAATAGAAGAATTGTAGAAAATTTTCTGTGTATTACTTTCTTTGCAAGACACTATATATACAAGTATATGTCACTCAATATCTAAAATATGATTTAAATAAGTTATAAAAGAAAATGATAAATCCTATACACTTGCTCTAATTCTATTGGCTAACTAATAACCTACAAAACAGAAAAAGATTCTTCTACAATGATATTTCACACGTATGAAGCATGTGAATATCAGCTACACTTATTGATCTGGACGACTCAGAATTGATCCATCAATTAAATCATCAACTTTCAAGATTGAGCCACGTGTTATGTATCTCATTCTTGAACTCTGAACTTAAGTTGTCTTTGTCGGAGACCCTAGAATAGTCATCTTCTTCATTGAGCTTTCTTCTTCATTCTTCTCTTCTTACTTTCTTCTTTAATCTTCTTCTGAGATGAACCATGAGAGACTATTATCTCAACATCCCCCCTCAAGTTGGAGGGTACGGAAGTAACACCCAACTTCCGAAGAGCAGAAATATGAACTGGTCCTGAGAGAGATTTGGTGAAAAGATCGGCGAGCTGTGACGAGGAAGGAACATGTGAGAGTGAAATTAGACCGGGAAGGTACTGTTGCCGGACAAAATGACAGTTTAATTCCACGTGCTTTGTCCTTTTGTGGAATACTGGATTTCGGGCAATATGAACCGCCGATTTGCTATCAGAGAGAACATGAACAGGTAAAGATGAAGGTACAGACAAATCCTCAAGTAATCAAGTCAACCATGTCAACTCAGCAACAACTCGACGTATGGATTGATATTCTGCTTTAGCGGAGGATAGAGAAATTGAGGCTTGTTTCTTGGATTTTCAGGAGATGGGTTATCTCCCTAGAGCTATATAGGAGCCACTGACAGAACGCTGGGATTCAGGACAAGAAGCCCAGTTGGCATCGCAAAAAGCAACAAGCTTTAGAGAGGGATCTGAGTTTAAAATAATCCCTTGTCCGGGATCTGAATGGAGGTACCTCAGAACTCAAATAGTTGCCATATAATGAGAAAGTCGGGGACTTTGCATGTATTGGCTGAGCTTAAGGATAGCAAAGGACAAGTAGGGCCTTGTGTGAGTCAAGTAATTCAGCTTCCCAACAAGATGCCGGTACACAGTGGGATTGGAGACCAAAGGTCCTTCATCAGCACTGAGCTTTGAAGATGGTTAAAGAGGGGAAGAAACACAAGATGAAATGGAAACATCAAATTCACGCAATAAATCCAAGGTAAATTTCCTTTGACATACAATGATCCCTTGTGCTTCCCTGAGAATTTTCATTCCTAGGAAATAATGCAGATTTTCCAAATCTCTGACTTTGAATTCTAAACTAAGGAAAGACTTAAGTGCTGAAATTTCTTGAGAATCATTACCACTAATGAGAATTTCGTCTACATACACTGCGACAATATAGGTTAGATTCCCATTATGTTTAAAAAATAAATAGTCATTCATGGATAAAGAATAACCTTTGAAACTTAATGCACCTGCAAGCCGAGCATACCACTGCCGTGAAGCTTGTTTTAAGCCATAAAGAGACTTTCTGAGTAGAAAAACAGGATTAGGACTCGAGGAAGACATTCCAGAAGGAAATTTCATGTAGACTTCCTCTTGTAGGTCTCCATGTAGAAAAGCATTGCTCACATATAATTGATAGATTGGCCAGTCCTTCTTTGCTGCTATTGCCGTTAAACATCTGATAGTGGTCATTTTGATCACTGGTGAAAATGTGTCTGTATAATCTATTCCTTCCCTTTAAATGTCCCCCCTAACTACTAATCTAGCCTTGAGTCTCTCTATTAAGCCATATGACTTGTGCTTGACTTTGTAAACCCATTTGCAAGGCAATGCCTTCTTCCCTTTAGGTAATAACACCACATCCCAAGTATGGTTCTCTTGTAGAGCTGCAATTTTTGAGTCCATGGACTTTTGCCAACCAGGATGCATAGAGGCTTGAGAATAACTTACTGGCTCTTGTACTTCTGAAATGGACTGCATGATGTGTTGATTATGTGCTGATAAGGCTCCAAAAGGGTAAACATTAGGTTTAGCAGGTTGTGCTAGACAAAAATCAGTAAACTGAGTGAGAAAGATGTTATTACAAATGTAATCCTTGAAATGGCTTGGCCATTGAGTTTCCCTACCAGATCTCCTAGGTACAAGTGGTGTCAAATTACGATCAAGAGAATTACTCCTAGGTGAATGAGGGCTAGATGTAGGACTGTTTCTAGATGAATGTACAATGTGAGGTGAATGGAAACTAGCTGGGATTGCAGAAGAAGGGAAACTCTTACTATTGCTGCTACAACTAGGTGAACTGAAGTTATGGGGTCAGTGATCACTAGTAAGAATTGGAGAGTCAAGAGTGTCTGCATTTAGTGAAGGGGAAATTAATGGAGATACAGGACAAGTGGTATCTGTTGGAGAAGTGATGGGGAATATAGAATCCAAAGACGAGGAAGTAGGATTAGAAGCAAATGGATACTTATCCTCAAAGAAGTGAAGATCTCTTGATATTACAACCCTCCTAGTGTCTAATTCCAACAATTTGTATCCCTTTTGTCCTAGAGGATAACCCAAAAACACACAAGCGTTTGCTCGTGGGTCAAATTTACTTCTTCCATTAGACAGGGTAGACACATAACATAAACAACCAAAACTCTTAAGGTGATTATAGGATGTAGTTTGGTTAAACAACATATAAAAAGGTGTCTTGCCTTTGAGAACTTTGGAAGGTAACCCGTTTATCAAATAAGTAGTTGTTAGTAAACATTCTCCCCAATAGGCAATAAGAATATGTGATTGAAATGATAGAGCTCTAGCAATTTCCAAAAGATGCCTGTGTTTCCTTTCAACTACTCCGTTTTGCTGAGGGCTTGCTACACAACTTGTTTGATGAAGAATCCCATGTGAGGAAAGGAAGGCAGATTCTTGACTGCCTCTTCCAAGCTCAAATGCATTGTCTGTTCTTAGCTTTTGTATTTTCACTCCAAACTGCCTTTCAATCATGACTAAGAAGTTTTTCAAAACACCAAATGTATTGCTCTTTGTGCTTAATAGAAATGTCCAAGTTCCTCTGCTGTAATCATCCACAATAGTTAAAAAAATACTTATATCCATTATAAGTAGGGATCTTATAGGGACCCCAAACATCAACATGTATTAATTCAAATGCTCTTTTTGTTTTGATTTGACTTAAAGGAAATGGAGATCTAGTTTGTCTAGCTTTGGGACAAACATCACAAAAAACATGTAAAATTGGAAGGAAAAGAGATAAAACTGAAGTATTTCATTGATGAAAAAGGCAGATGCCCAATCTAATGTGCCAAAGTTTACATCAGAGATAGCATTTGCAGAAAAAGGAAAAAGGTACTGAAAACTGAACAGAATCACTATGCTTAAGAGATGAAACTACATTTTCTTGAATACTATTCCTAGATTTGATAGCAGTAGGTTCCAATAGATATAATACCTCTCTTGCTTCACCAAAAACTTGAGCACTCTTCATTAAATAGGCCTGCAATAGACAATGATTAGAAGAGAATGAGATAATGCAAAGAAACTGTGAACAAAACATATTAACAGATAATAAATTGTATCTGAAAGTAGGTACATAAAGACTTTCTCCAGAACATAGTTAGGAAGAATGGATATCTTTCCTATGTGAGTGAAAATTATCCTAGAGGAATCAGGAAGGTTAATGTGTAGAGAAACAGGGATAAGGTAAGTGAAATAAAAGAATTTGAATCAAAACACATATGTTCAGAGGCCCCTAAATCTATTATCCAAGTGCTGGAATTAAAGACTGAAAATAAGATCCAGAGTATTTCACAATTGTACCAGCAACTGCATTTGCATTTACTTCTGAATTTGAACTCCCTAAATCTGAGACTTTGACCTGCTTGATTAAATGCATTAGTTGAGAGAACTGGTCCTTAGACAAGTGTTGTTCCAACGCATCATTGTAATTGTTGTTGGCATCTCCTCCTTGTTCGTCTGAAAAAGCCCCATTACTCCTGATAGATCCTTGACTTGTCTTGCCAATTTGTGAACTCAAAATTATCAGGAAACCCTATAATTCTGTAGCAATCTGTCACTGAGTGCCCTATTTTCTTATACTGGGACCAGGACACATTGGGATTAAACTTTGATTTCTTTGCCTTAGCAATAGGTAGTTTTGGATTTTGATTTCCAGATCTCTGAAAACCATTTTGATTCTTTGTAACTGTGTTGTGAGTTTTTGCTTTCCATTCCTTTGTGGAAAACTGTTTTGATTTGGAAAACTCCCTTGGTTTCTTACCATGAAAGCTGAAGAATCAGAAGATATCAGAGGATTAACATATATCTCTCTCTGATTCTCATCTTGAAGAATAAGTGAATAGGTATGATTGATATTTGGCAGAGGATTCATCATTAAGATGTTTCCTCTAGCTTGACCATAGGCTTCGTTCAAGCCCATGAGGAATTGAATCAACCTTTCATCCTCTTGTGATTTTTACAACAATTGCTTTCCATCACAAACACAAGTGCAATTAAATTTCATGTTTGATTTCAATGAATCCAGTTCATCCCATAGGCGTTTGAGTTTGGTGAAATAATTTGCTATGTCATTTGTTCCCTGTGATAATCCATGTAACTCCTTCTGTAGGTGATATAATTTTGCACCATTGAACTGCACAAATCCGTGTTCAAGACTAGTCCACAGATCCATTGCAGATTTGAAATAAATGACACTGTCTTCAATGTCTTTGGACAATGAGTTGAGTAACCATGAGGTGACCACGTCATTACACCAACTCCATGGTTGATGATCCTTCGAGGTTGCAGCAGGTGCTGGGAAACTTCCATTGATGAATCCTAGTTTTTTCTTTGCTGAGAGAGCTATCAACACAGATCTCCTCCAGCCTTGGAAACCTCTGCCATCGAAGACTGGATTCACTAGACTCATTCCAGGTGCATCTGAGGAATGAAGGAAGTAGGGGTGATTTGGGTCAAGATTGACACCATTTCTTGCAGTAGCTGGAACTACTGAGGTTTCAGCAGTATCAGGCATGGTGAAATAGATGAATTAGTGACAAAAATTCAAGAAAAGAAGACAGAATTCTCCAGAATTGAGCTACTGCTCTGATACCATGAAGGAAATAGAATAGAAGAATTGTAAAAAAAATTATGTGTATTACTTTCTTTGCCAGACACTGTATATATACAAGTATATGCCACTCAATATCTAAAATCTGATGTAAATAAGCTATAAAAGAAAATGATAAGTCCTATACACTTGCTCTAATTCTATTTGCTAACTAATAACCTACAAAACAGAAAAAGATTCTTCTACACTGATATTTCACACGTATGAAGCATGTGAATATCAGCTACACTTATTGATCTGGACGGCTCAGAATTGATCCATCAATTAAATCATCAACGTTCAAGATTGAGCCACGTGTTATGTATCTCATTCTTGTAAACTCCGAACTTAAGTTGTCTTTGTCGGAGACCCTAGAATAGTCATCTTCTTCATTGAGCTTTCTTCTTTAATCTTCTTCTTAGATGAACCATGAGAGAATATTATCTGAACATTCTTGCACTTTGTAATAAAATAATTTTATAGCATTGGGTTTGAACTAGTTAAACGATATTTGAGTTAGTTTATTTTGGCAACGGATTTGTCCAAGTATTTTCTTATGTGCTGTACTTGAAACGTAGGACTCTTGAACCAATGGGAAAAAGAAAATTGTAGGACTCAACTTTAAAATTGAGTTTGGACTTTGAAATGTCTCTTTAGTTTCTTACAAACCTTTTCCCGTTTATGACATATTTGAGACATTTGGATTCCCAGTGTATATTAGCACTGTAAAATCAGGGATTTGAATTTTCATCATACATTAACAATCTTATAATATTAATAAATAAATTAAAGGAATGTTGGAACAGAGTCAAGATGTATTTGTCTCGTTTACAACAACAACAACAACAAACCCAGTTTTATCCCAACAGGTGGGATTTGGGGTAGGTGGGGTTTTGGGTGGGTAGTCTGTACGCAGACCTTACCCCTACCTAAAGATGAAATTCATTTTAGGTAAATAAATATGCAACATTAAGTGAGTGGTAGCTCTGAATGATATTTTATATTTCAAATTTTATATTTAAAGCTTAAAGTTTAAGTGTGAGATGAAAGAGTTGTATTTCCAATTTTTTAATCATTTCGAAAGTGCATATATTTTTATTTTATAACATATAAATAATATTGTATTACTAAACTTGGTATTTTAATAATTAATGCCACTGTCACATAGGGGCAATTATGGGACACTATATAGATTTTATAATGTGAATAAAAAAGAGTAAAAAAGAGTTATGAAAGAGTTCTAAGAGTCATATTGGTAAAAATGCACTTGAAGCAATAAAGATAAACCAGTAAAAGATAAAATGTATTATAAATAAGTTGTCGTTAATTACTTTTTTTTTTTTGTAAAAATTCCAAAACAGCTTCCTATATTTAGATGTGATCACGGCAAATCGAAAAACCAAAACTCCAAACAAAACCGAGAAAAAAAATCGATAATTTTTTGTTTGATTTGATTTTGTTTTAAATGTTAAAAAGCGGTCGAAATTGATTTGGCTTTGAATTTAAGTAAAATAAAAAACTCTGTGTGTATATATATATATATATATATATATATATATAGTTGTTTATTTTGGTTTTATCTCTATATATATAAAGTTATGAACGTCATTCATAACTTGTTTGATCTCTTTGAACCTAGCTCTTGGGATCTCCAGTCTGCTAGGTACGTTACCGCCATGATGACTTGTCTAGGCCTTAACCCCATTCTCTTCGATGATCTTTCAACTACCTCTCTAGATAGGCCTTTTATAAGTAGATCCGACAAGTTATCTCTTGACTTTACGTAGTTAATCGTGATAACACCACTAGAGAGTAGTTGTCCAACAGTATTGTGTCTCCGTCGAATATGACGAGATTTTCCGTTATACATAACGCTCCCTGCCTTGCCTATTGTCGCTAGACTATCACAATGTATACATATAGGTGCCAAAGGTATGAGCCAAAATGGAATATCTTCCAAGAAATTCCGGAGCCATTCAGCTTATTCACCGGCCTTGTCTAAGGCTATAAACCCAGCCTCCACTGTAGAGCGGTCAATGCACATTTGTTTGGACGATTTCCAATACATCGCTCCTCCATCGGCTGTTTAGAATCGGTTGAACCGGTGATCTAATTTGCATCACTATACCCCTCTATTATCGCGGGATACTTATTGTAGTGCTAGCATAAGTTGGAGTATATTTCAAATACTTCAAAACGCGTTTCATTGTCATGAAAGTTCAATGCAACCTTTCTCATTTCGTAGAATAATACGTCTCGACTTTTGATTGCATAACAGATTATTGACTATACTTAATGTAGCAATAGTATATTATTATAACAGCTGGAATGATTGGCATCACTCGTGGCCACAACCTTTTAATACGCAATCACTCCGCAATTTTCGAGCAATTGTATGATATTTATTCATACGTTTATATGATATGCATATTATAGCACCTATGAAACTAATCCAACCTGCAATGGATTTTGGTGCACCATCTGCGAGAGAATAGAAGAGGGAAATTTAGTACACTAAGCACTGCACGATAGGAAATGAATAAAGAGTAGTCTTTCCTAACATCCTATAGCCTCTCGAAGATAAATACAGACGTCTCCGTACCGATCAACAAGACTCTATCAGGTTTGCCCATAACTCGTGAGACCTACGTGAACCTAGTGCTCTGATACCATGATGTCACGACCCACTTCCAAAATAGGTCATGAGGGCGCCTGACACCCTTGTCAGGCAAGCCATTGCGGAACATCACTAAAATTTCTTATGCTGCTTCTAATTAGAAATAAGTGGAATAAACACTTAACTTGGAATTTAAACCAGAAGACCGAAATACTGTAAATAATATAACTGCACAACCCCAAAATAATCGTCTACTAAAGTGTGTGCCAGAACCTGGTGTCACAAGCTACGGGCAACTAGTAGAATATACATCCAAAAGAATATCATACTATCCTACTGTCTGAATCCGAATAGACAGAAAATGAAAATACAAAGGAAAGACTTCTTCATCTGCGGGTCGACATGGAGGGAAAGCAGCTCACCGTAGAAGTCCCATGTCCGCTCACGGATGCGCACCAGAATGATAACCAGATCCACCTGCCTCAAATCCTGTACATTTAAGTACAGAAGTGTAGTATGAGTACATAAAAAATATGTACCCAGTAAGTATCCCGTCTAATCTCGAAGAAGTAGAGACGAAAGGTCGACTCGATACTTACTAAGGTCGTGTAAAATGAGGAGAATTTATAACAAGCAGAAATAACTCAGTTCATAGGAATTAGCAAGTATAAAACAACAATTCTCCCTTTAGATTGTCATCATGAGTGTCCTTATATATATGTAAGCAAATATGAAGTCTAACCCACAATAGAATGTCACATAAGTCATGCGCATATAATCACCAAGGGACGTACGGCCCGATCCAACATAAAAATAGTAAATTGTGCACTGCCGAGGGTCGAACGGCTCGAACCATAGATGCATCTATTACCCCGCTCGCGAATCACCCGTGCGACGCGGTGGAACAGAAATAAGCTCATTGACAAGCAACAACAACAATCAATGCGCATATGGGAGTGGCCGTACATAGAAATGCCAATTATTTTCTTTAAAAGAACCAAACGGGTTAAAGGGTCATTTTCCAATCTCATTCTTCTTAATCACAAGAGTTCATATAAATCCAAGATAATCAAACTGTACTATAACATCACGTAAAGCATGCTTATGGGTCCTAAGCTACCCGGACATAGCATAATAGTTGCTACGCACGGACTCTCGTCACCTAGTACGTATGTAGCCTCCGAATACAATGGCAAATAATTCAATTGATATACCTAGGGGGACAATTCCCTCTTACGAGGTTAGAAAGGAGACTCACCTCGCTCTGAAGCGCACTTCCAATATCAAGAACAAGTCCAAGCCCTTAATTCGGAGCCGAACGATCGCAAACTAGTTAAAATAAGTAAGAACTAGTCAATAAAGGCTTATAAGGCCGAATTCTAACTATTTAAGTAATATTCCAACCCTTTCCACAAGTTTCCTAAATTCCGACCTCGGGCCCACGTGCCCGGATTCCGAGATTTCTCGAAGGAAATTGTTCTCTACAACCTAAGGATCAATAATATATGATTTCTAGTCCATTTCATAACAAATTTCATGCTTAAATCTTAGTTTTATTAAAACCCTAGGTCTAGCCCTAACCCTTTGATTTTATCTAATTTTTAGTGTTTTTAATCTACCTAATATACATGTATTCAAACTAAAAATAAGTGGAAATAACTTACCTTGAAATGCTAAGTTGAAATCTTCTCTCCAGAGCCCCCAAATCGCCCCAAGGTTGAGTGTAAAATGATAAAATGGTGTTTGAGTTCGAATTAAATGAAGCCTACTGTCTAGCGATTTCTGCTTCTGCGGTTAGGGGACCGCATCTGCGGTCCCGCACCTGCGAAAAGGGAGCCGCATCTGCAGAACTGGGAAAAAGGGGCTAGACCGCTTCTGTGGTCTGAGGCCCGCATATGCGGAACCGCTTCTGCGGTTTTTGGGCCGCTTCTGCGGCTTGGGCCTAAGGTGGCTGGACCGCTTCTGCGGTCTAGGGGTCGCTTAAGCGGAACCGCTTCTGCGGTCTCTGGGCCGCTTCTGCGGTTTCCCTTGGCCTGGCCCCTTTCCGCTTCTGCGATGGATTGACCGCATCTGCGGTCCAAGAATCGCAGATGCGGTTATGACAGAAGCAGCAACTTTCAGTTGCTTTCTTCAATTTCCTACTTCGCTCGAACCTCGCTCGTTTGACGCTCGGGGCTCCCGAGCCCCTCCCGAACATACCGGTAGGCCTGAAATCACGAGGCGGACCTACTCGAACCCTGGAACACTCCAAACAAGGCTAAATCTAGGAATCACCCCCTAAAACCAAATGAATCAAACTATTGAACTTCAAGTTCTTAATTCTCCTCTAACGGTTCAAAACGCCCTTAAACTACTCAGATTGGCACCAAATTTTACGGGCAAGTCTTAAACAACATTTCGGACCTGTAGCAAGCTTCGGAACCAAAATCCGAGCACGATACCTGGGGAATCAATGATTACTTAGTTTCTTTAATTCATTAAAACTTCAATTAAACAATTTTAAATTAAAATTCATTACTCGGGCTAGGGACCTCGGAATTCGATTCCGGTCATACGCCCAGGTCCCATATTTTCCCACGGACCCTCCGAAATTGTCAAATCATGAATTCGAGTCCGTTTTCCCAAAAAGTTGACTGATGTCAAACTTGGGCTTTTAAGAAAATCTTAAAGAAGCAAATGGACCTATTTTTACTCAAAACTCTTCCAATTCCCGAACCAATCGCCCCCGCAAGTCGTAAATTAGTTAAAGCAAGTGCGGGAGGCTTTGTTTAGGGGAACGGGGTTCTAAAAGGCAAAACAACCGGTCGGGTCATTACATTATAGACCAATGTATTAATACATTCATTCATGAACGGTCATGTCCGTACAAAAACGTATAGACGTATCTTTCTATGAAAAGTCACAACCTTCGAAGTGACATCTTTTCATAAAAAAACTTAACTATATAAATTTTTAATAAAGAAAACAATCTTTCGAGAAAGGCACGTGGCCAACTTCCGAATTAGTACAACTAGTCTTCACTAAGATTAAACAACTGATGAATTCACCAACTACCATATCAATATCCACTAAAGATTCATGGGGTCCAAAAAATATATCATTTAATTCTTCTAAATAATACAGACATCAAGTCTAACATTAGCTTTTGTCATGCATAAGCTAAAAGCCCCCACATTTTAAGTATTTCATCAACATATCATCCACATATAATAAAATAATGACTATATAATTTGGAGTATTCTTAACGTAAACACAATTGTTTACACTCATTAATTTTCAAACTATTTGACAAAATATTATTTGGTCAAATCTCGCATGTCATTGTTTGGGTTCTTGTTTTAGTCTGTAAAGTGACTTTACAAGTCGACACACCTTCTATTCTTTTTCGGGAACTACGAGCCCTTCAGGCTGTTCCATATAAATTTCTTCCTCCAAATCTCCATTTAAGAATGTTGTCTTCATATCCATCAAATGGATTTCAAGGTCCTACACAGTGGCTAACGTTATTAACACCCCAGTAGATGTAATCCTCGTTACCAGCGAGTAAGTTTCAAAGTAATCAACACTTTCTCGTTGTCTAAACCCTTTGAAAACTAACCTTGCCATATATTTGTCAATAGCACCATCGACTTCATTTTTCTTTTGAAAATCCACTTAGAATCCATAGGTTTATTTCCTGGAGGAAGATTAACCAATTCCTGAATATGATTATATGGATTCTATCTCACTATTGACTGCTTCTTTCCAAGGAAGACATAACTTCTTTCAAAGTTTGAAGCTCATTTTCTAACAAGGATGTCGGACAATATGATCCAATGAAAGTAGGAGTGTGCATTCGAATCGGTTTATCGATAAATCGAATCGATTATTTGTTATCGGTTTATCGATTTATCGATTTCGATTCTGAAATTTTCCTTATCGAGTTATCGATTTTGATTTCGATTTTGTCCTCTTCGATTATCGGTTTATCAATAAACCGATAAGATATACTAAAAAGACAATTTTTTTTAATTTTTTTTTTAATTTTCTTTATCCTTATTCTATAATACCCTTTCCTTTACTCTAAGTCCCTAACCCTATTATTTCCTCTACCATATTTAAGGAATGATCATATTTAAAGCTCAAGGGAATGAAGTTCAAATTAATGGAAAACAAAATTAGCCGCGATGATGTATTTTTTTTATACCGTTGGAGTGTTGGTGGAATACATTTGATCCCTTACTTTAGTTTTGTTGCATGTGCTTGTTGACACAATTTTTATGTTATAAATGGTGTTCGTCTTATTTTAGCTTCTTTTTGTCCATATTAGTTAGCCGTGTTTATAGCGATATACTTTCCGTGGAATCCCGCAAATTTTCTTATTGGTGTAATCGATAACCGAATCGATAAGCCCTAAAAATCGATAAATCGAAACCGAAACCTTATTGAAACGGTAACGATAAGCATATGTACAAATCGATAAGTAATTATCGATAAGGGTCAAAATCGAATCGATAAATCGAATGGACACCCCTAAATGAAAGTAGTTGTCCTTTGACGTTTACTACACCTTGGATTCACCTCATTAGGTATACTTTCCTTTTCTTCTTCCCGAGGTCGTTTAGATATTTCACTAGACGACTCACATTCCTTTTTATACGGATAAATATTTTCAAAGAATTCAGCGTTATCTGAGTCGATTACTGTATTAATATGAATGTGATGATTTTATGATTTATGAACCAGAAAATGATATGCCTTACTATTTGTTGCATATCCTATGAAAACGTAATAAATATTTTTCGGTCTGATATTTACCCTTTTGGGTTAGGAACTTGAACCAACACTCCCAAATATTAAATATTTTAAGTTGGGCTTTCTTCCGTTCCATTTTTCATTTAGAATGGATTGCGTTTTGCTATGGAAAATTCGATTTAGTATTCGGTTAGTTGTAAGAATAGCTTCCCGCATAAGTTTTTGAGTAAACTAGGATCTAACAACAAAGCATTCATAATTTTATTTAATGATCAATTTTTTTTCCGCAATTCCATTAGATTGCGTAGACTAAGGGGCGGTCGTTTGGTGAATAATTTCATATTTCAAATATTCTTCAAAAGGAGATTCATATTCAACGCCCTTATTATTTTGTAGAGCCAACCACAAGAACTGTTGTTTGTGCCACGACATAGCCAGAATTACTAAATGGTGAAGTTTTAATCTTCAAACCAATCTGACACATTCAGAATTAATAAACGGTGAAGTTTTATATCTTCAAATCGAGTAACATCTGATACAACTAGATCTAATAAATGGTAAAAATTTTTTTAATCTTCAAATCGAGTAGTATATGACACAATCAAATTTAATAAATGGTGAAGTTTTTAATCTTCAAACCGAATACTAAATTGGAGTAGAAAATCACTAAGATTTTAATCTCTAAAATGAGTATAAAGTCACTTAGATTTTATTCCGACAAATGAGTAGAAAGTCACGAAGACTTTAATCTCAACGAACAAGTAAAATATCACGCAGACTTTGATCTCGAAGTAGGAGTAGAAAATCACGAGGATTTTATTCTCCATAATGTGTGTAGAAAATCACGAGAACTTTGATTCCCTTTTCAAATGGTTTTCCAACTAAACCATTGTTGATACCCAATTTTTCCCTCATATATTTTAAAAAAATGCATATATACTTTCAAAATACTGCATGCGCATCAACCAGTATTTTCCCAAAATTTTCTGTAATTTTAAAAGGATTTTAATTAATTTATTCTAGCATTTTATTATCCAAATAATTACTAATTGCATCACAAATGGCTTTATGATAATTTTATTGCTTAATTTTATCATTTATATTTATACTAAGCTTTAATTATTTCATGAATAGCCATATGTACATGTTAGGGTTATAATTGCAATAACTTTGCAATAATGGCCCATGTGTACATAATTACCTTATTTCACAAGAAAATAACCTTTTGTATTTTTATAGTATTAAGTAATTATTTTAAATCATTTTCATGCATAAAAATTATTTTTATCATTTGATTAACTATTTTACAAATTATTTTATCAATTAATTGGGTATTTAACAAATAGCCTTTTTTTAATTTTGTTTAATTTTGGACCTAGCCGAAATAACCTGATCCAATTCCTAACCCGCCTAACCCCCCTCAGATCAAATCCTGGCCGTTGATCTTAAAAGATCAACAGTCCAGGATCATTTCCTTTTTTTAATTAACACCAACTACCCCCTAACCCTAGTCACTTCTCTAATTCCGCCGCCCCCAAATCCCTTCCCTCCTCTCTTCTCTCTCAGACGCTCCCCTAACCCTAGCCGCCGTCACCGGAAAACCCTCCGTTCCATGGGTTTTCCTTTGATTTTAGGCCCAAGCTGGCCTCTTACCTTTACTGATTGTTCGATTTCTTCGTGGTTTGAAGGAATCTCAAAGAGATTCAACTCAGAGTCGACCTAGACTCTTAATTTTTTTCCGATGATCCTGCCCCGTGTTCATTGCTATGTTTGTAAGTATTTTTATCTTTATGTTTACGGCTTGAAACTCCGGTTCTTAACTGGATTTTTCTCACCTCGTTCCTTTCTTCAAAACTCTCATCTCTTTCTACTTGAGTCTGTTCAGAACCTTGTAGATCAGAAATGATTTTAAGTTTATCTGGTATTTTCTTTAAAAAATCTTCTGTTTTTCCTTGTTACTAATAGATTTTAATGTTTCTCTAGAACTAGGGTTTCACTTCTTTGCGTTTCTGAAATGATTCCGTTACTCTTCGTTTTCTTGACTGTCTATGTTCTAAACCTTAGGGTTTCTGACTACTTCATTGGTTGTTCTGGTATTTGCCCGTTATTCCTTGTCTGTGAATTAGCAGAGATTAATTGATGTTATTTGACTATTTAGGGTTCGAAATTATATTATTCTGCTGAGAATATTACTTTCTGTGATTTTTACCTATTTTCCTTATTTGTGACTCCTAATTAGTACTACTTGCCTTAATTAGTTTATTAGCTTGATTTCTAGGTTTTGAGTTATTCAAACCGACTTATAAATGGCCTATGACTTATTTCTTGCTTTATTTAAACCCTAATCGGGGCTGTTAATTGATTCTCCCTATTTTATGGGGTCTTTTCCGGATTCTTCTGTGTTAATTGATTGAGTTTAGCAGCCCCAATCAATTGCTGATTTTATTTGTATACCTTATTTGTGAACTCTATTATTCTTTGCCTTATTTGCTTTAATCTGCTAAGTGCTATATAAACCCCATTCTGATTTCTTTCAAACACACGAACACACTCAGAAAGATACAGAAACACACACACAAACTCTTATTCACACACACTCTCAATTGTAATTCTTTCTGTTACTTGTGTTTGCTGCACTGTTTAGCCGGCTTGAAAGCCAAGGCTAGACTATTGGATTCAACTTGCCTTCACCTTCCTGTTTGCTATCTCTTAACTGGTATGCCCCTATTTCTGTTATCATTATCTCTTCTATATGCTATGTGTCTCAGTATACTTCTGCTTTGATACTTATCTCCTAGCCATCTCCTTCTCAACTACTATGCTTCAGTTCCTATTCTCTATGACTTACATAATTAGTTCATTCTGAACCTCAACATGTGCATGTTTATTATATGTTTCTTGTTTATTTTAACCAGTATGCTTTAGTCTTGTTACCTCTTTGTCCCATGTGGCTGTGTGGTTAGTATTCCAACATGCTTCTGTTCTGCCCTATGTTTCTCTTAACCAACATGACTTAAGTCATGTCCTGTTCTATATGATAACATATCCCTATTTTGCCTATGATACTGGTTTACTCATTCTTAAACTAGCATGTATAATTCTCACTGCCCCACCCTATTCTGTATGGTAGTTTGATTAGTCATTTGGATTTTAGCACGTTTCTCTGTTTAATATATGTCTATATTCTCACCTAGTAATAGTTAATGGACTAAGTCAATTCCAACCATGTGAACCCTTGTTTAACTTCATTGTGACTCTGTTTTGTCTATGATTCCAGTGTTCCTGGTGATTGTAACTACTGGAATTCATGTCTGGACTCAATCTGTTAAATGTGGTTCTGTTTGTAATTTTTGATCTTGTGACCTGTTTCTATTCACTTCTAATTTTTTTCCATAACTACCTCCTACTTTTATATAATATTTTAAACTCCTATTTATATCTAGGGTCCTGCCCCTCTAGTGCGAGCACTGCCTAGGGTCCATGAGACTCCTCCGAACTCTGACACACTGGGGCTGGCTTTTCCAAACTTGTTTAGAAAAATTATTTTTTTGAAAAAGTTCTGGTGTGAGCATTGCTCAGGGTCCCTGCGTCCCTCGGGAACTTTGACACACCAGAATCCCATTTGGTATAATAAGGACTATTGGTGTACTCCAGATTTGATTGAAGGCCTGGCTTCCAGGTTGATTTTGTGCTTGCCAAGGCTCCCTATAGTATAGTAATTTTCATTATGTAATTCATTTGTATTCGCCTGTAATAACAATCTTTGTAAAACAGATATGGGGGTACTTAGTAAAAAACTGGGAAGGAATTTTTATATCTTTGTTGGGTTCGGGTAGAAACCATGCCTATAGGTGATTGTGATGATATTTATATGCATTAGAAACCACGTTATAAGGTTTATCTCATTATGCTGAATTTTCATACTTTGCGTCTTAGAAATCCTGCTTATAGGATCTACATGTATTTTCAAATCAACGTGCACTAGTGACCATATCCATAGGGTTCTGTCCGTTTGATTAACCAATTTTCCTAGTGATATGCTTAAGAATTCTGCCCACCCGTGATTAATAGAAATCATGCCTATAAGGTCTAAAAAATCAGTTTCTGCATTTAGAAACCATGCTTATTGGATTTCAAAATCAGTTCCTGCATTAGATATCATGCCTATAGGATTTCAAAAATCAGTTTTTGCATTTCGATATCATGCCCATGAGGTTTTCAAAATCAGTTCCTACATTTAGATATCATGCCTATAGGATTTCAAAAATCAGTTTCTGCATTTAGATATCATGCCCATAAGGTTTTAAAATCAGTTTCTGCATTTAGAAAGCATGCCTATAGGAATTAAAGATAAAGTCTGCCTGTTAAAAATGAGTAGTTGATTTACAGCTTAGAAGCCATGTCTATAGGATTCTGCCCAACTATCACTTAGGCAAACTTGTAGGTTAATTAAAATTCTGGGTCTAAAACTGTGATTGCTCGTCTAAAATATGCCCGGATTTAGAGTATTAACAAAATCAGTGGGCAAACTGATAGGTACTCGTCTGCTCGCTTTAATAAAATTGCTGCATATTCTGTTTGTGTTCATTTAGATATCCTGCCTATAGGATCCTAAAAATCATTTAAAATTGATTATTTGAACAGCGTGCATTTGTTTGTCTATTTGTGGAGGTTAAAATGAGTCCACTTGATTGCTTCCTTATGTGATAGTCCTATTTGACTTTTGTTTGTCGCTTAGTTTTCTCCTTTTAAACAACATAGGTGAGTCTAAAACCGCCTTAAATAAAGGTCCTAAACACCTCCAGGGCCATAGATAAGGGACGGATAGTGCACGAATGAGGTACGTGCTAGGTGTTATTGGAACGCTTAGGTAATAATGGAAAGGGGGAGGGGAGGGGGGGGGGGGTAATTGGGCAGTAAAAGGAAATGATGACCTGTGCGCTAATGCTATGTGTAGCTCCCCGACTTGGGACGATTACCAAGTATTGCACAGAAGTGATCCTATAGGATAAAAAACCTAGGACCCTTTTACTCCTTGTTTTAAAAGTAATATCTGTTTGTTTATCTGCTTATAAGACTAATTTGCTTAAATTGAGTTTGGCCGGGACCCACCGTTGTGGACCTCGAGGGTGCCTAACTCGAGGTAATTTTGAGCCCTTACCCATTCTCCGGTAATGTAAACTAGTTCATGAGTTATTTGCTCTAGGTGCCCTAACGCACCTTAATCCGTTAGGTAGCGACTCTTCAAATCTCTTACCTAATTCCCAAAAGGAAATGAGTTGTCCCAAAATGTCGAAACCCTGACTCCGCGAGGAAAAAGGGGGCGCGACAACCATTATAACACTTTAAACAGTTTGATCTCTTTCTCTAATCAAATACATATATGTTCATCCTTACATATATTATATTCATGACCTCAAGATACTTCAAGCATTACTGTAAGACTAATTCATGTCTTACAACCTTGAAAATAACCATCCACATATATTTATGCACGTTATCAAACTCTATATCAACTACTCATAGTTTTTCATATAATCAAAGGAATAACTAATTAACCGTAAATACATGTTATTCCTACTCATGCATATATTCTAAATATATAATATGAGATCATCACATAATAAATATCTACTTAAATTTATATACACAAAATTTCATATACCACCAAAGGGTAAAATATTATTAGTGAGTATAGTAAATAGGTATAGCCCGATATAGTTGTCACATTCTGTTGAAGACAGAAAATTAGTCTCACGGGACTTTGATTCAAGTACTGAGAGCAATGCTCCTCTCAGTAATCGATGCAACACTTTTGCATTCTAACCAGTGAATTTATAATCCCGGAGCGACATTCAAATGTTCAATATTCATTTAAGATGTCTTGCTTTTGAACCATTTCATAGTGGAATTATATAGAAGACTTTTAATCACTTTAATGACAACCTCACATAAGCTGTTTAGAAGCCTTTTAAGTTGCTTGAAATGATGTCTCCATTAGAGCAAAACAACCTGGATGTCATGCATCACTTTTAGAAGTAATCTTTAGACAAGAGCCGCATAAAATGGACTAAGACCAGTAACGACAATAGATCCTTGCTTTCATATTATTTCCTTCCAATTCCACTTAGCCATTTTGTGACTTTCCCTATTTTGCAGTGTACGCCCAACGTATATTGCCGCAATTTGCAGTAACGTTCTTCCCCAATGTTTACTTACAGTCACTGCTTGGCTTTCCATGAAAGGCCTATTACGAATAAGCACAACTGTTGCCTTTCTGACTGCCTCAATTGCCAAAAGAAACACTCTCCATGTAACTTTTGAAGAATCCCAACATTAGATCCATACTATTAAGAAAATCTTTTATAATCTTCTCTGTATTTGCTTCTCCGGAAAAATTGCATATTCATCTTTTGTTTTTATCCAGATGAATAATCAAAATAGATGTTGTGTTAAACCAGACGACTTTCACGACTATTTGAAATAAATCGCTTCGTCATATTTCTTCATAACAAACGACTTTCACTTCTTTCTTCTTCTTTTTCCTGGTATCAACTATTAAAATAAATTCCTTAAGATTATTAGTATTACTGTGTTCAAAAATAGAAAATCAGAGGAGCAAACAAATGTTAGTTCAATAAAAAAGTCGTAAAATAATTCCGAACTCACTGAATTCACAGTGTGTCCGTAAGGAATTTAATCCCTCACTGTTGCCCAAGGTTGTGGATTAATTCCTCCCAGGATAGAACGGAATAACTATTCTGTGATAGCGGCACCACAAATTACAGAACTTCAGCGAACACAACAAACGGAGCAAATCACACTTGACACTTATATTTATTTGGAAAATAATGCAACAGTGTAGAAAAGATGAGAAATTTTCAGATTTTTTCTATATTTTAAAAATGAGGCCAAGCCTCTAAATTTATAGACAAAGGAAGGGTGAGATGTAGAGGTGCAATCCAAAAGGTGAACTTATAGTATCTAATGAAGAGGAAATTAATGAACAAAATTTTAGTTGATTTATATAAGGATAAATTAAGTTTAAAGTACTAAAGAACTTCCGAAAGAATACATAAAAGGAAATATATAATAACCAAAATTTAAGTTGATTTAAAGTCTAAAATATTAAAAAATAATTAAATTACTATTTTGTTCAGTATGAAAGTTATTTTTAAAGGGTAAAAAAGGCGAACGACATTTCGCTAAGGGTCTTCGTGCTTTTAATTTAATGTGTATGTGTGTGTGTGTGTCACGACCCCAGTTCGCCCTTCGTGAACATGTCGTGACGGCACCTAGTCCCTACGACTAGGTAAGCCTAACAATTTGTGGAAAAAGAAAACAAATGCGGAAAAACTAATATAAAATCAAAGATAACAATGTAACAGTGTTTAAGAAGCCGCTGGGATATAAAATACAAGATCTCAAAACCGGATAACTCCCAAAACCCGAAATCCCATGAATCACAAGCTATGAATACGATAAATGCTGTAACTCCGGAATATCTAAATCAATGAAAAATATAGAAGGGCTATCACTACAAAAGAGAGAATGGAAAGGGACTCCTCAGTCTGCGGACGCGGTAGATATACCTCGAAGTCTCTGGAGAATCGCCTCGCCTCAAGAATAGTAGGGCTGGGTCGAAGTACCTGGATTTGCACACGAAAAACATGTGCAGGAAAGGGCATGAGTACACCACAGCGGTACCCAGTAAGTGCCAAGCCTAACCTCAGTCGAGTAGTAAGGTTAGGGCCCTATAGGTCATATACAATAATATATAAGGAAAAGAAGCAGTATTAAAGTAACACAGGGTAATAAAAACAGCAACAACTACAACAGAGACAATGAATCACAGAAGGAATACAGCTCAACACAGAGATAACAACGGAGATCTCCTAGGATACCGTCCTGTAGTACCAAATATAAATATCCAGTGGATCTCCCGTGTGTCGTCCCGTAGTCCAACTCATAATGCGCAGGGGATCTCCCGGAATACCACATCCGTAGTCCCAAATGTAAATACTCAGTACTGGGAGAATCTACTGGGTGCAGTCCTATAGTTCCAATGTAAAAGTACAGGGGGATCTCCCGGAATACCACATCCGTAGTCCCAAATAAAACAGGCAAGGGTGATCTCCCGGGATATTGCCCGTAGTCCCAAAGTAAACATACAGCAGCAACACGAAGGATATTCAATTCAATCAAATTTATACCAAGGTAAAACAGGTATTTCTAGCCTAGCATGCTACACAGAATTCAAATAAGGCAGTTTGGGCAAGTAAAGCAATTAAATCACTTAGACATGCTTTCCTAAGCTAATAGTAGGCTTAAATTGCAATTAGTAAAATCAGGGAAGAAACGAAACTACAGTCACTTAATGAAAACATAATTTTCAACAATTAGCACACGTACGCACTCGTCACCTCACGTACAAGGCATTTCATATATCACAGTACCAATTCCTAAGGGGAGTTCCCCCACATAAGGTTAGTCAAGCCACTTACCTCGAACCAGCTCAATCAACTCAATACCACGTTCTTGCCACTAGTATCTGACTCCAAATGACCCAAATTTATTCAAAGTAATTGCATAATGTAAATATAACTTCAAGTAACTAATTCAACTAATTAATTCGAAGCTAATACGCGAAATTAGAAAAATCGCCCAAAAAAGCCGTCTCGGGCCCACGTCTATGAATCGGGTAAAATTTACAATTTCGGAATCCTCACACTCTCACGAGTTCATATATACAGAAATTACTCCAATCTGACATAAAAATCTTGATCAAAACTCCAAAATTAGGCCTAAGAACTTTTCCAAATATTCTCCAAAATTTCACCCCAAATTCGAATTTAAAGGATGAATTTAAGCATAGATTCGTGGAAATTAATCGAAACCGAGTAAGAATTACTTACCCAAAACACCTAGGGAAAAATCTCTCCCAAAATTGCCAATCCCGAGCTCCCAAATCAATTTTCTAAAGTTTGAGACTAAACCCTCGTTTCTGTCCTTTTTCTGATCAGTGAAACCGCATATGCGGTTCTGGGACCGTACCTGTGGTCCCGCTTCTGCGTAGACCAAGTCGCACATGCGACTTTTCATTAAAGCCCAACTTTCGAACCTGCGACCACTTTTACGCAGATGCGGTGCCGCTTCTGCGATGAAGCGCCCGCTTTTCCGGTCCCTGCTAGCTCTCCCCTTTTTCGCTTCTGCGGCTCCGACCGGAAGATCAGCAGCTTCAGCTGCTCCAAACCACTTCCAATTCTTCCGACAACCTTCCGAAATCATCCTGAGGCCCCCGGGACCTCAACCCAAAAATACGAACAAGTCCTATACCACTATTCAAACTTGTACCAACCTTCGGAACACTCAAAACAACATCAAATCATCAAAACACCCTCGGATTCAAGCCTAAGGATTCCAAAACTTCAAATTTCTTCTTTTGATCAAAAAGTCTATCAAACCTCATCCAAATTACCTGAAATTTTTCACACACGTCCTAAATGGCACACTGGACCTACTCCAACTTCTGGAATTCCATTCCGACCCCGATTTCAAAATCTCACTATCGAACCGGAAACTTCAAAAATTTGACTTTCGGCATTTCAAGCCTAATAAAGCTACGGACCTCCAAAACACAATCCGAACACGCCCCTAAGCCCGAAATCACCCAAGGGAGCTAACGGAACCAACAGAATTCCTTTTCGAGGCCGTCTTCACACTGCTTCTACTACGGTCCAAATTCTAAGGCTAAAACTCTAATTTAGGGACTAAGTGTCCCAAAACACAAAAAGAATCCTCCCGGCAACTCACAATAGCAGAAACAAACACGGGAAATGCAGTTAATAGGGGATCGGGGCGTAAATTCTTAAAACGACCGGCCGGGTCGTTACTCTCTGTGTGTGTACATATATATATATATATATATATATATATATATATATATATATGTGTGTGTGTGTGTGTGTGTGTGTGTGTGTGTGTGTGTATGTGTGTGTGTGTGTGTGTGTGTGTTAAATGCACTCTTGGACTTAGCTATTCGACAATAACAGAAATAACATATCCGCCTCACTAGTTGTTTAATTTGAATTTGGGTGAATTTAACTCTTCTACGTACTAATAAATACATAAGCAAGAGGGCGAGAGAAGCTTTGCACTCTCTCTAGAATAATTTCCAATTCCTCCATTAACTTCCATAGTTTTGTTTTTCCAAACGCAGATCCCAACATCCGATATACAATCGATACATATTCCTCCTAAACCAACAGACTGTTCGAATTCCCCAAATATGGAAATGATCTATGTTTCGGTAACCCCAACAATCTCTACAACACCATTTCCCATATCCCGCCCTCATTCAAAGCTAAAATCCTTGAACAAAGGGACCACATAGATATAGACACTGACTTGTCGTCTCCCGTCCCACCACCTTCAGTCACACAAGAACAAGAAATGGATATCCCCTCCTCAGAAGAAGGTGTTAATAACCCGATAACGATCCCTATTTTACCGGAAGATAGGCAAAGAATTTACCAACCTTGGAGATTCTCTCTGATTATATAACTTCAAGGTAAAAGAATCCTACACCATATCCTCAAACTAAAAGCACGAGAACTCTTGAAACTAAATGAAAACTTCCCTCTCATAGATGTGGGGAACGATTACTTTATTGTCAAACTACAAAAAGAGGATAGTATGAACTCAATCCTACAGAATGGACCATACTTTGTGTTTGGTTTCTTCCTTTCAATCCAAAGGTGGCAACCAAATTTGTAGCAACGGAGGCTGCTCAAGCATATTCAGCAGTTTGGATAAGGTTACCTCAACTTCCCACAGAATTCTATGACGGACAATTGCTTTAAAAAATAGGCAGTGCCATAGGTAGACTCCTTAAGGTGGACGCATGCACATCATCTTCCTTGAGAGGAAGATATGCCAGGATTTGCATAAACTTACCTTTGGGAGTACCAATTGTCAAATTTATTTACATTGGCACCCATAAACAAACCATTTTCTATGAAGCCGACCATTTCCTATGTAAAATATGTGGTAGACTAGGACACCTAACAAAAAACTGCTCCGATACATCGGTTATTAAAAAAGACCCTAATGAGACCCAACCCCATCCTCCCAAAAGCATTTTATCTACCTCAAGCCAAACGGATGATTGGCACACAGTTCCTTTTTCAAAAAGCAAAAAGAAGCTGAATCAAGGGAAAGGCAAGGCAGAATTCATCGACAACCAAGACTCAGGTATTGAGGTTAAATTATTCAATGCTGCCATTGGTAAGTATTTGATCACCAAAAAACTAAAATATATTGCTAAACACTCTCTAAGTGGTTCATCAAAATTTAGTCTAACTAATCATGATCCTCGAGCCTATGGAACTCCTAAAAATATTAACAACTTGTTTAGTGAAAACCGCTTCTCTAGATTCAACTCAGAAAACCATCAAATGATTTTAGACAATACCACCTACAACACTAACTTCTCCCTTGTTAACCCGGTTTGCATGAACCTAAATCAAACAACTAAGCCAATGCATGTACCTAAAACTATACAAAATGACAAACCTGTAACTACTATATCTAACGAAAATATTAACCCCACTAATACTAAAAAGTCTGACACTAGATATCCTAATACCCTCAATAATGAGCCTCATACCGCTACTAAACCAACCAGTGATCAAATTACCATCAATTTGCATGCTCGATAACAACCGGACAAACATTATAAACAACACACATTTTTCTCATACCTTGGGACACGTGCCCAAACAAATCCATGCAATATCTCCTATTAAACCTAGCACGCTACTCCTCTCAGATTGCATGCAAATTGAAGCAATCATTCCCTCTCCTCATCCCTCAAACCCTTAAACATCACCTCTGATCCCCTTCACAATGCCTAGAATCACCCTAAACCCCAGGAGGAGATACAAAGTAATACAAGTGTTAAGGAACCATCGTTCTCCCAATATGAACAATCTCCCTCCCTTCCCTCCTCAAATACAAAACCTACCTCTATTCTATGCTCAACCTCCACTACCCCAGGATTACCACCCAACATCGTGGCTAGAAATGGGGCTAATGGGGAGGGCAGTCTCACTTCAACTCAACCTCAATGGCTAAGAAAGCATAATCCTAATCCAAAATCCCCAGTTTCTTGCTCAGTTAGTGGCCGAGGGTCTTCACTTAGCAATGAACAATTACATGAATCAAATTTGGGCCAGCAACATAATGCAACCGCTAGCCCCGGGCATGAATAACAAACTTCTTCAAAACATGCATGCCCAGTGGAATATTCCACTCCCATTCAACTAGAACCCCTATCTGCCTCAGAACATGGGGCTAGATCTCCCTTTCTTTCCTCCTCAAGAGCTAACTGCTCTAAACCCAGTGCTGATGGTATGGGATCCCTCCATGCTCAACCAGCAACCTCTAATGCCCATGAATGTAGGGAACATGGATCATTAAGCTCCACAACCACCAATTCCTCAAGAGGTAGAAAACCAAATGGGGGAGAAATGGAAGATCAGGTAGATCTAATAGGAGAGTCAACGGTGGAATCATCAAACCTAGATGAAGTCAAGGTCTATCTCTTCGAGGAGATGCGAGAGAAGAGGCTTATTCTAGCCTGCCCAAATTCACAATGGACACTCGTCCACCCCCGAAACACAGAGTAGGGAAGATTGCAATGATTCTAGTGCCGAGCTTGAGGAGGAATCCTGTATTCCTAGCAGGAAGCGTGATGAATGGTCACCAACAACCTCAAAATCCCTCCATGAATCATGCTAAAACAATCATCATTTGGAACATTAGAGGAGGCAACAATGACGACTTTAAAAGGAACTTTCGTGCTTTGATTAATTCACCACCCATGCATGGTCACTCTCCTAGAAACTAGGATGTCTAGTCATGGTAGTCTAACGCATGAATTTCGTTTCTCCGATATGATCGAGATCCCATCTAAGAGGCAATCTGGCGGGCTGGCAGTGTTATGGGACACAACCATGGTCAATGGGCACAATTTTGTTAAGAGGAACAATGAGATCCATGCTCTTATTGAGGTACCTCCCATCCGCCACTCTTGGCTCTTTTCATCAATATATGCTAGCACTAATGTCAACATTAGGAACTTGATGTGGGATAATATTTATGGTATGTTTGATAGTTATAAAGGTCCTTGAATTTTTTTTCCGGGGGGGGGGGGGGGGAGGATTTTAATGACGTTTTAAAAACAAATGAAAAATTGGGAGGAAATCCTGTTAATAGGAAGCGTGCCTCTAAAATATGGAATAAGATTTGTCGCGCCCCCTTTTTCCTCGCGGAGTCCGGGTTTCGACATTTTGGGGACAACTTCTTTCCTTTTGGGAATTGGGTATGAGATTTTAAGAGTCGTCACCTAACGAATTAAGGTGCGTTAGGGTACCTAGAATAAATAACTCGTGTACTAGTTTACATTACCAGAGATTGGGTAAGGGCTCAAAATTACCTTTAGGGGAAGGTGTTAGGCACCCCTCGGGTCCACAACGCTAGGTCCTAGCCAAACTCAATTGAAGCGAATTAGTCTTATAAGCAGATAAACAAACAGACATTACTTTAACAACAGGGAGTAAAGATGTCCTAGGTTTTTTAGCCTATAGGATCACTTCTGTGCAATACTTAGTAATCGTCCTAAAATTGGGGTGCTACACATAGCATTAGCGCAGAGGTCATCATATCCTTTACTACCCCATTACCCTCCCTTTAACTATTACCTAAGCGTTCTAACAACATCGAATACGTATCCTATGCGTGCACTACCCGTCCCTTGCATGTGGCTCTGGAGGTGTTTATGACCTCTATTTAAGGAAGTTCTAGACTTACCTATGTGGTTTTAAAAGGAGAAAATAAAGCGACAAACAAAAATTCAAATAGGACTATCATATAAAGATGCAATTAAGGGGGCTCATATTTAACTCCACAAATAGACAAAATAAGTGCACGCCTTTCAAACAAACAGTTTTATAAATTTAGGAGTCCTATAGGCAAGATATCTAAATGAGTACAAACAAAGTGTGCAATAGTTTTATTTAGGCGAGGCAGTGAGTACCTATCAGCTTGCCTACTAATTTTATCACTTATTGAATCTGAGCACGCTTCAAGTAGCAAGAAAATCACAATTTTAAACCCGTGATTTAATTGTCCTACAGGCTTGCCTAAGTGATAGCTGGCAGAATCCTATAGACATGGTATCTAAACGCTAATTTTAAAGTCCAGTGATTTAACAGGCAGATCTCAAATAGATTTTATCCTTTAGACCCTACAGGCATGCCTTCTAAGTGGTGAAACTGATCACAAGTGTTATTTCACGACACAAAAAACTGATTTTATACCTGTTCCTATAGGCATGATATCTAAAATGTCAAAACTGATTTTAAACATGATTTCCTATGGACAGGAGATCTAAGTGAGAAGATTGTTATACTTAGTTGATAATTCCCAAAAGAAATCCTATAGGCATGGTTTCTAATGCACATTTAAACTTGAGGGTATGCATGGACATGAGTTTTGTCGCAGAATTGATAAACGTCTTATAACAGAATTTCTAGGATGCAAAGTGGAAATTCATGACAGAGATAGAGACAAGGCCTATATGCATGGTTTCTAATTGTCACGACCCCAATTTGCCCTCCTTGAACATGTCGTGACGGCACCTAGTCCCTACGACTAGGTAAGCCTAACAATGCGGAAGATAAGCCATAGTTGCGGAAGAAAGTAAATAAAATTGAACTAGAAAAAAAATAAAATGGTGTTTAAGGTGCCGCTCGGCACATACCACAACAATTCTCGAAGCTAACAACATTCCCAAAACCCGGAAACTCACAAATCACAAGCTAAGGGATAAGAGTCTCTGACTCAAGAATACTATATAAGGGAGAAATACTGAAAGAGCTATACTTATTACAGAGAGCTGGAAAGGGACTCCTTGGTCTGCGGACATAGCAGATATACCTCGAAGTCTCTACCGATACGCCTCCTTCCAAGGCTGACAGAACTGAGTGGGAGTACCTGTATCTGCACAACAAAAATGTGCAGAAGAGTAGCATGAGCACACCACGGCGGTGCCCAGTAAGTATCAAGACTAACCTCGGTGGAGTAGTGACGAGGAACAGTCAAGGCACCTACCGGTCAAATAAACAGTATAATCATAGGAATAATGGAAATGATATATAACATGTAAAGACTGCATTAATGACTACAAGTGCTACAATTCACGATAAGGGAAAAAGGGCAACAAGTAACAACAAGACTATAATAAGTAATGATACGAAATGATGGCAGAATCTTAATCCAAATCCTAAAGTCACAACACAGCAAGGGAAAACAAGTCAATAACTCATATCCTACAATGATGATCACATAAGGTCTTATTCAACTCCTTCCACAATTTTATCAAAATCTCGGACAGACCACAACTCACGAAAAACCCAGCATTTGAAATCTATCACTTGGCACCCTGTGCCTCATCAATCTTACATTCATACTGACAACTAACTGGCCAATTAGGGCCACTCTCACATATATAATGGATAACGAAGGCGTATCTCCACCCTTAGTAGGATTGGAAGGAATTCACTTCTAATAGGGATGCCCAATTACGTGTATGCTTGTGCAAGTGCTTTTAACAAGAATATTTACCAACTAGTAACATGAAAAGGAGAACGGACCGCACGTACGATGTTTCCTCACAACTACCAAGCGGTAAAGCTCATACAGGTAAGCAACCCACAATCACATTATTAAAAAAAAGGGAATGCATCCACAGGCCGTCACAATTCTCTACAATCAACCCCTGACATAGCCCACCTTATTTCGCCACGTGTGCAAAGAATAATATAATAAGCACCACCTTATTTCGCCACACGTGCATCACAATGTTCCCACCTTATTCCGCCACATGCGCAACCCATATATAAGTATATAACATATCCTGCCTTATTACGCCGCATGTGCAACACATCAATAGCAACAATAGCACGGCAAAGACCTCGTGCAACCCTTCAACAACAACCGCACGGCAGAGACCTCGTGCATCACAGTACCAACAGCCACACGGCAGAAACCTCGTGCATCACAGTATTAACAACCGCACGGCAGAAACCTCGTGCATCACAGTATCAATAACCGCACGGCAGAAACCTCGTGCATCACAGTCTCAAGTACAACACAACAAATGACAATATATACAGGAACAAAGCAAGAGAATCAACTCAGGTATTTCCGTTCACCAAAAGACGGTACAACTAACTCACAAGGAATAACCGTAACAGAGAATCACTAAGCGCAATAAGAACAACTCAACAAGGGAGAAATAATATGAAACAACGATTCCATAATACTAAGTTCAACAACAAGGAAGTTAACATGAATCAAATAATTACAATTAAGGAAATATCTAACGTCTTTCCAATTAAGACCAATTAATTACACGAGAGATAGAAATAATGCTTTCCAAATAAAGACACATTGTTAGGAATGATAATGTGACTATAGAAGGGTAATGTCTACAGTGAAACAAGTAAAAGTCAATCAGGCAACAAGAATAAGCCAAAAAGGGCAAATAAATTCCAAGTAAGATATGTAAAGGTAAAGCTAATAACAGGGAACTCAATCGTATCAAGAACAACTTCATATTCGGTGACTATAAGGATCTAAGAGCCTAAAAGGGACAAGTTTTCCACAATAAATCCGAGCACGCACTCGTCACCTCGCGTACAAGGAATACAATCAACAAAGAAGACTCAAATCCTAAGGGGAAGTCCCCCACACAAGGTTAGGCAAGATACTTACCTCGAACCGGCTGAAATCAACTAGCAACCACGTTCTTTCCACGAGTACTCGGCTCCAAATGGCCCAAATCTATTCAATTAAATCACACATTGTAAATAACATCTCAAGCAACGGATTCTACTATTTAATTCAAAGCTAAAGCGCGAAATTAGGCAAAAAGACCAAAACGCCCCTCAGGCCAACGTCTCGGAATCAAATAATTTTCACCTTTTCAGAACCCTCGGACTCTCACGAGTCTAACCATATAAAAATCTCCCAAATCGGAGGTCAAACACCCACTCAAAGCCCAATAGTTTAGCCTATGAAGTTTTCCCCAATTTTGATTCCAAATTCGAAATTAGATGATAGATTTAGCGATATAATGATGAAATATAACTAGAAAGGATTAAAGAAACGTTACCCAATGGTCTTCTCTTCAAAACCCACTCGAAATCGCCCTCTCCCTAGCTCTCAATTGATTTTTCCAACTTTTGAAACTCAACCCTCGAAACTCCCTTTTCTAAACAGTGAATACCGCTTCTGCGGTCCCGCTTATGCGGAACTCTGGCCGCTTCTGCGGCTTCCTTTAAAATCCCAACTTTCGCTTCTGCGGTTCCCATCTCGCAGAAGCGGATCAGCTTCTGTGAAAATCCTACCACTTCTGCGGGTTCCTGGAGGATGACCAAAAGTCACTTCTGCGAAGCCAAGGCCGCTTCTGCGGCTCCGCTTCTGCGGTTCCCAAGCCCCAGAAGCGGAAATACCAGATGACAGAAACCTTCAGCTGCTGTACACTTTTCCAACACCAACAATTGCCCGTTGAGCATCCGAAAACACACCCGAGGCCCCCGGGACCTCAACCAATAGCACCAATAATACCTAATACCTCATTCAAACTTGTACCAATCCTTAAACCACCTAAAACAACGTCGGAAACTCGATGAAATCTTGGATTTGAGCCTAAGAACTTCATATTTCATCAAAATACACTTTCGATCAAAAACCTAACCAAAACACATCCGAATGACCTGAAATTTTGCACACGCATCCCAAATGACACGACGAGCTACTACAACTTTCGGAATTCCAATCCGACCCTTGGGTCAAAAACTCGCTATCGGACCGGAGACTTCAAAAACTCAAACTTCGGCATTCCAAGCCTAAATGAGCTACGGACTTCCAAAATACATTCCGAACACGCTCCCAACCCCGAAATCACCTAACGGAGCTAACGGAACCATCGAATTTCCATTCTGAGGTCGTCTTCACACTGTTCCGACTACGGACCACTTTTCAACACTTAAGCTCTCATTTAGGGACTAAGTGTCCCAAAACTCGCTGAAACCCAACACCGAACGTCCCGGCAAACCAGACTAGCAGAAATGAACTTAGGGGAAGCAGTTAATAGGGGATCGGGGCGTTAGTTCTTAAGACGACCGACCGGGTCGTCACATCCTCCTACACTTAAACATTCGTTCGTCCTCGAACGAGCATAGAGACATATCTAAAGTCCTCAAGTCACTGAGTGCGCACTTCCAACATACACCCGCGGGTGATCCCACGTCACCCCAATCCACTTAAGCATGACGACACCATCTCAACTGAAATTTAGCCTTCCCAGCAACACCACTAAGCTTACAAGCCAGAATTCTTACCTTCCATCCATTTCCAAAAGACCCGATCCTACATTCATATCCGGTTTCAGTCTCAACCAGCTACTTCAATACCAGCCAACACACAAGGTACAACCACACAACATGCCACATCACACATAGGCCCACAATAACATTTCTGATAGCAATACTTGCCTGAGATCAAATCCGTACCGGCCATAAGCCTCATATTCAACAGGAACTCTTTTCAAACCTCCACAACACTGGCGATGATACAATAACCACGAAAACCGCATAAAAAAAAACACCCGAATAATCAAATCTCAGCCAACACCAACGGGTACACACCCCACAAGCTAAAACTCAAGAAGCATAGAACGGAAATGACTGAATATGAGAAAGGAAACACATAAGGGAACTAACAAGCAAATCAAACTAGCACAAATTCTTCTAAAACACAAATCGACAAAAACATCTAACAAGAAAGAATGAAAGCATATAAAAGACTCACAAGGATCTCATACTGATATAACTCTCACCGCAGTACACAGCCCGGTCTCAACATATCAAAACACCTGAAATCACGAGGGTCCCGCCCTCAACACTGAATCACAAGTAGGGCACACATCAACCCATCTAGAGACTATCACTAGATCAATTCCGTCCATAAATTACAACACAGGCTGGCTCCCACACAAGTGGAGCATAGAAATCACAGCTCGTAACCAAGAATACTTAGAGACCACATCAAACCTACCGGAACAGACAACATGAATTTACTGCTAGCCTCATTACTCTCGACAATAGCTAGAAACGGACAATAGAAACGGCTATCACTCATAGAACCTCCCAACAGAATAATCACGTAACAGAGTACAAATCATGAAACGCTCCCATAAATGGAACAACATACAAGGAGATTCGCTCCAATAAGCAGAACTGTGATGAACTACAGATAGTGCCCCTCTATAGCAAACTGAATTCGTACCTGAGTGACATTAGCTGGCGCACCGGCCTCAAACCTACTATATGAAACCCATCAACGAGCCGGGCCTCCCCCTCTTGGGCGCTCTCTACCAGCCTGAATACCTCGCTGTGACACATCGGTCCGAAGTCTGGGACAATCTCTCACCATGTGGCTAGAATCTCCACACTCAAAGCACCCTCTCTGCTGACGAGGCGGTGGGAACTGTGCAATACGGGTACTCCGAGACCCATGAACACCTGAGTCACCATGCAAAGCCTGAAACGCGAACTGAACTGGCTAACCCGCAAAACCTCTACCATGACGCACCCTGCCTCCAAAATAAGGACCAGTATATCTCCTCGGTCTACGAGGACTCCTCGCCTCCTCAAACTCTCTCTCCTGATCTCGTCTGCTCTCTCTCTCATGACCCTGCCTGCCCTCTCTCTCTCTAGCATGCATACCCTCTATCCTCCTAGCAATGTTCACCACCTGCTGATATGGAATATCCACCTCCAACTCACGGTCCATGCTGGACCTGATGCTAGGAATAAGCCCCTCAATGAACCGGCGAACCTTCTCGCGAACAGTAGAAACCAAGCTGAGGCATGTCTAGCCAAACTGGTGTAACGGACAGCATACTCCTAGACGGTCATAGCACCCTGACGCAAATGCTCAAACTCCACGCGCCATGCATCCCTAAGGCTCTGAGGAACAAACTCTCTCAAAAACATATCTGAAAACTGGGTCCAAGTCAGTGAAGCTGCCTCGTCTGGGCTGTCTAACTCATAGGTGTGCCACCAATCATAGGCGGCTCCTCGAAGCTGAAAAGTAGTGAAAGAAACCCCGCTCAATCCGGAGATACCCATAGTACGCAGAATACGGTAACACTCATCAAGAAACCCCAAGGCGTCATCTGATGCTAATCCACTGAACACCGGAGGATCATACTTTTTGAACCTCTCTGGTCTCATCTGCTCCTGCTCGGAAGCCGCTGCCATGCCCTCGGGCTGAACTGGTGTCGCAGGCGGCACAGGAATAATCTCTAGGACCGCTCAACATGTGCTCGCTGCTCAGGAGTGCGGGCAGCGGGAGTCTGTGCTCCTCCCCCGGCCTGGGATGTGGCTGCAGCAAGGGGAAGCAATCCTGCCTGAGCCAAAGTGGTGTACATACTCATGAACTGTGCCAAGGTCTCCTAAAGGGCTGGAGTAGTAGTAGCAGTAGGCGTGTCAGGTGACTGGACTCCGGCTGGATCTGCTGGTGGTACCTCGGCGGTAGCTCGCGCAGGTGCTCTTGCTGGACCACGTGCGCGTCCTCGAACTCTACCCCGACCCCGACCTCCGACGGCTGCAGCAGGGGTGCGGGTGCCTGATCACCTCGGGTAGTACGTGTCCTCACTATTTGTGAGAGAGTAGAAGACAGAGGTTTAGGATTGTGGATGTCAAAAATCTCGCACGACAGGGAAATCAAATGAAGTGGAATTTTCCTTATGGTTACATAGCCTCTCGCAGATAAGTACAGACGTCTCCGCACCGATCCACGAGACTCTAATAAATCGGCTTCTGATCTGTGACTCCTATGAACCTAGAGCTCTGATACCAACAAGTCACGACCCCAGTTCGCCCTCCGTGAACATGTCGTGACGGCACCTAGTCCCTACGACTAGGTAAGCCTAACAATGCGGAAGATAAGCCATAGTTGCGGAAGAAAGTAAATAAAATTGAACTAGAAAAAAAATAAAATGGTGTTTAAGGTTCCGCTCGGCACATACCACAACAATTCTCGAAGCTAACAACATTCCCAAAACCCGGAAACTCACAAATCACAAGCTAAGGGATACATAAGAGGCTCTGACTCAAGAATATCTATATAAGGGAGAAATACTGAAAGAGCTATACTTATTAGTGAGAGCTGGAAAGAGACTCCTCGGTCTGCGGATGTAGCAGATATACCTTGAAGTCTCTACCGATACGCCTCCTTCCAAGGCTGACAGAACTGAGTGGGAGTACCTGTATCTGCACAACAAAAATGTGCAGAAAAGTAGCATGAGCACACCACGGCGGTGCCCAGTAAGTATCAAGACTAACCTCGGTGGAGTATTGACGAGGAACAATCAAGGCACCTACCGGTCAAATAAACAGTATAATCATAGGAATAATGGAAACGATATATAACATGTAAAGACTGCATGAATGACTATAAGTGGTACAATTCACGATAAGGGAAAAAAGGGCAACAAGTAACAACAAGACTATAATAAGTAATGATATGAAATGACGGCAGAATCTTAATCCAAATCCTAAGGTCACAACACAGCAAGGGAAAACAAGTCAATAACTCATATCCTACAATGATGATCACATAAGGTCTTATTCAACTCCTTCCAGAATTTTATCAAAATCTCAGACAAACCACAACTTACGAAAAACCCAGCATCTGAAATCTATCACTTGGCACCCTGTGCCTCATCAATCTCAGATTCATACTGACAACTAACTGGCCAGTTAGGGCCAGCCTCACATATATAATGGATAACGAAGGCGTATCTCCACCCTTAGTAGGATCGGAAGGAATTCACTTCTAATGGGGATGTCCAATTACGTGTATGCTTGTGCAAGTGCTTTTAACAAGAATATTTACCAACTAGTAACATGAAAAAGGAGAACGGACCGCACGTACGACGTTTCCTCACAACTACCAAACGATAAAGCTCATACAGGTAAGCAACCCACAATCACATTATTAAACAAAAAGGAATGCCTCCACAGGCCGTCACAATTCTCTACAATCAACCCCTGACATAGCCCACCTTATTTCGCCACGTGTGCAACGAATAATATAATAAGCACCACCTTATTTTGCCACACGTGCATCACAATGTTCCCACCTTATTCCGCCATATGCGCAACCCATATATAAGCATATAACATATCCTGCCTTATTACGCCGCATGTGCAACACATCAATAGCAACAATAGCACGGCAAAGACCTCGTGCAACCCTTCAACAACAACCGCACGGCAGAGACCTCGTGCATCACAGTACCAACAGCCGCACGGCAGAAACCTCGTGCATCACAGTATCAACAACCGCACGGCAGAAACCTCGTGCATCACAGTATCAACAACCGCACGACAGAAACCTCGTGCATCACAGTCTCAAGTACAACACAACAAATGACAATATATACAGGAACAAAGCAAGAGAATCAACTCAGGTATTTCCGTTCACCAAAAGACGGTACAACTAACTCACAAGGAATAACCGTAACAGAGAATCACTAAGCGCAATAAGAACAACTCAACAAGGGAGAAATAATATGAAACAACGATTCCATAATACTAAGTTCAACAACAAGGAAGTTAACATGAATCAAATAATTACAATTAAGGAAATATCTAACGTCTTTCCAATTAAGACCAATTAATTACACGAGAGATAGAAATAATGCTTTCCAAATAAAGACACATAGTTAGGAATGATAATGTGACTATAGAAGGGTAATGTCTACAGTGAAACAAGTAAAAGTCAATCAGGCAACAAGAATAAGCCAAAAAGGGCAAATAAATTCCAAGTAAGACATGTAAAGGTAAAGCTAATAACAGGGAACTCAATCGTATCAAGAACAACTTCATATTCGGTGACTATAAGGATCTAAGAGCCTAAAAGGGACAAGTTTTCCACAATAAATCCGAGCACGCACTCGTCACCTCGCGTACAAGGAATACAATCAACAAAGAAGACTCAAATCCTAAGGGGAAGTCCCCCACACAAGGTTAGGCAAGATACTTACCTCGAACCGGCTAAAATCAACTAGCAACCACGTTCTTGCCACGAGTACTCGGCTCCAAATGGCCCAAATCTATTCAATTAAATCACACATTGTAAATAACATCTCAAGCAACGGATTCTACTATTTAATTCAAAGCTAAAGCGCGAAATTAGGCAAAAAGACCAAAACGCCCCTCAGGCCAACGTCTCGGAATCGAATAATTTTCACATTTTCAGAACCCTCGTACTCTCACGAGTCTAACCATATAAAAATCTCCCAAATCGGAGGTCAAACACCCACTCAAAGCCCAATAGTTTAGCCTATGAAGTTTTCCCCAATTTTGATTCCAAATTCGAAATTAGATGATGGATTTAGCTATATAATGATGAAATATAACGATTAAAGAAACGTTATCCAATGATCTTCTCTTCAAAACCCACTTGAAATCGCCCTCTCCCGAGCTCTCAATTGATTTTTCCATCATTTGAAACTCAACCCTCGAAACTCCCTTTTCTGAACAGTAAATACCGCTTCTGCGGTCAAGGGACCGCTTCTGCGGTCCCGCTTATGCGGAACTCTGGCCGCTTCTGCGGCTTCCTTTAAAATCCCAACTTCCGCTTCTGCGGAAATCCTACCGCTTCTGTGGGTTCCTGGAGGATGACCAAAAGTCGCTTCTGTGAAGCCAAGGCCGCTTCTGCGGTTCCCAAGCCGCAGAAGCGGAAATGCCAGATGACAGAAACCTTCAGCTGCTGTACACTTTTCCAACACCAACAATTGCCCGTTGAGCATCCGAAAATACACCCGAGGCCCCCGGGACCTCAACCAAAAGCACCAATAACACCTAATACCTCATTCAAACTTGTACCAATCCTTAAACCACCTAAAACAACGTCGGAAACTCGATGAAATCTTGGATTTGAGCCTAAGAACTTCACATTTCATCAAAATACAATTTCGATCAAAAACCTAACCAAAACACGTTCGAATGACCTGAAATTTTGCACACGCGTCCCAAATGACATGACAGAGCTAACTGCAACTTTCGGAATTCCAATCCGACCCTCGGATCAAAAACTCGCTATCGGACCGGAGACTTCAAAAACTCAAACTTTGGCATTCCAAGCCTAGATGAGCTACGGACTTCCAAAATACATTCCGAACACGTTCCCAACGTCGATCAGATTTCCATTCCAAGGTCGTCTTCACACTGTTCCGACTACGGACCACTTTTCAACAGTTAAGCTCTCATTTAGGGACTAAGTGTCCCAAAACTCGCTGAAACCCAACACCGAACGTCCCGGCAAACCAGACTAGCAGAAATGAACTTAGGGGAAGCAGTTAATAGGGGATCGGGGCATTAATTCTTAAGACGACCGGCCGGGTCGTCACACTAATGCATATAAATAATCACAACAATCTTATAGGCATGATTTCTAACACGTATAAAAGATCACAACAGTCCTATAGGCATGATCTCTACCCAATCCCAATAGAGATATATGAGAATCCCTTCCAGCTTTCACTAATGCTCTAATATCTATTTTTACAAAAATTGTTATTACAGACCAATGTAACAAATTACACAATGAAAGAACCATTACACTATAGGGAGCCTTCATAGGCCCAATATCAATTTGGAACCAGGCCTTTAACATATCACCTCTGAGCATAGTGGTAGCCCATCTACAACACGTAAAACTAGTTCTTGGTGTATCAAAGTTCCCAAGGGCCTCAGAGACCCCGGGCAGTGCTCACACCAGAATCAGATGTTCAACACACAGTTCATAAAGGATTGGAAACCAACCCCAAGGTGTCAGCGTTCATAGGAGTCTCATGGACCCTAAGCAGTACTCTCATTGGTGGTGGCAGGACCCTAGTTAACTAAGAATAGGAGTTGAAAATAATATATGAAAAAAGGAGACAATTTTGTTTTAGAAAAAATAGTTTGGATTTCAGAAGTGCATAGAAACAGATTACCAGATTACAAGAACCACAAAAGCAGCACACATTTAGCAGAAGGAGTTCAGTCATGAAATCCATGAATCAAACAACAGACGGAACAGAGTGACAATTAATTTGAACAAGATTTCACATGGCCTTAATCCATTAGCTATTACTAGGTGAACATATAGGCATATATTAATCAGAGAACAACATGCTGGGATAAAGTTACTGATCAGACAATCATACAGAAAGGTAGCAAAAGTTGAGAGCATAGAAATCATGAATTAATTAGGACTTTGTTAAGGTGAAACACATAAAAACAGGACAAGAAAGCATGCTAGTTGAGCAAACAAGAGACAAGTGTCCTGGATCAAACAGGAA
>NW_017672374.1:169026-196702 GCF_001879085.1 Nicotiana attenuata
GGACAGGGCTTAGTCCCATGCATATGGAAGGCAGAGCTTAGCCTTATGCAAATATGGAGGTAGGGCTTAGCCTCATGCAAGGTTTGGATAGCGGCAGACCAGCTTCAGTTCTGGTTTTGTCCCTTCGCTTGGTGCACTTTGTGGATATAGTATGATTGGCCTCCTTTTCTCCGTAATTGATCCCAAAAGTACTCCACAGACTAAGCACTAATCAGAGCATTTTGTTATCACTTTTTACTGTAAAAGCTATACAAAAATGTGGTTCTTTAGGGCCTAATTATAGTCTAATTTACCTATTATCAATTTATATAATTAAAAATACAGAAATAAATTGATTTAAGGCCTTTAAAAATTATAAAAAAATTGTGAAAATACTTGTGCATGTTTGTAGATGCATGAACAATATTTGAAATATGTATGCACATTTTAAAATATATGAGGGAAAAATTGGGTATCAACAACTGTCCATCTTTACCCGGGAAGGATGAAAGAGTTTTCGGGTAAAGAAATGATGACCGATTTTGACCAAGTGGGTGTTTTGAAAAAAATAGAGGCCGAACTTTTGCCTGTGAGTTGCCTACATATCCCTGGTTTTATAGGAATCAGGCCATGTGTAGTTCTGGACCCAATGGTGAATGAAGCCGATGGAGTTATTATAGGAACGGTAGCCAGTTTCAGTAGAGGTTCTTTTGTGAAGGGTAATGTCAGATGGAGTTATGATTATGAGACTGGGGTATAACAGATGTATTATAGGGCAGATATCTAAATAGTCACAGAGCAAGGTGGGTAATTGATGGGGAATCGGTTATAACGACAAGGTGAAGATGGTATGAGCAGAAATCGGAGCGAGGGTTGCTCCTGTTTGAAGAACGGTCACCTCTTGGATTACCTGCAAAAATCAAAATACAATGCATGCAAGTAAATAGATTATTGCAAGAATTTAGACGTGATGCGAATTCCCTTTGGACCATGAAAGATTGTCTTTGGACAGTGCAGATGACGTCTTTAGACTATGATGTCCTGGGCCATGAATTATGAGATAGGAGATTTGCAGGCCATGAAATGATGTTCTCGGGCCATGAGGATGGTGCCTCTGAACCATGATGCCTTTGAATAATGATGTGCAAGTATTGGGAGATCCTCAGGCCATGGCATGCTGTCTTCAGGCTTTGAGGATGACGCCTTCGGACTATGACGCCTTTGGACAGGTTGGCTATATGTCAGCCCATGAAGTGCAGAGATATGATACCGAAAGTGATAACAAGACAAAGCTTAGTCTTGTGCGGAGTTTGGGGGCAGAGCTTAGCCCGAGGGAAAAAGATAGTGCCAAGTTTAGGATAGAGAAACATTTATGCAGGGAGGGACAATGCTTAGCCCATGTGAGAAGGCAGTGCTTAGTCTTATGCAAATACGGAGGCAGGGCTTAGCCCCATGCAAGACTTGAGACAGGGCTTAGTCTCATGCAAAGAGAAGGTAATGCTTAGCCTTATGCAAAATTCGAGACAAGGCTTAGTCTCATGCAAGGAGAAGGCAATGCTTAGCCTTATGCAGATATGGAGGCAAGGCTTAGCCTCATGCAAGATTTGAGACAGGGCTTAGTCTCATGCGAAGAGAAGGCAATGCTTAGCCATATGCAAATGTGGAGGCAAGGCTTAGCCTCATGCAAGATTTGAGACACGGCTTAGTCTCATGCAAAGAGAAGGCAGTGCTTAGCCTTATGCAAATGTGGAGGCAGGGCTTAGCCTCATGCAAGATTTGAGACAAGGCTTAGTCTCATGCAAAGAGAAGGCAGTGCTTAGCCTTATGCAAATGTAGAGGCAAGGCTTAGCCTCATGCAAGATTTGAGACAAGGCTTAGCCTCATGCAAAGATAAGGCAGTGCTTAGCCTTATGCAAATGTGGAGGCAAGGATTAGCCTCATGCAAGATTTGAGACAAGGCTTAGTCTCATGCAAAGAGAAGGCAGTGCTTAGCCTTATGCAAATGTGGAGGTAGGGCTTAGCCTCATGCAAGGTTTGAGACAAGGCTTAGTCTCATGCAAAGAGAAGGCAATGCTTAGCCTTATGCAAATGTGGAGGCAGGGTTTAGCCTCATACAAGATTTGAGACAAGGCTTAGTCTCATGCAAAGAGAAGGAAGTGCTTAGCCTTATGCAAATGTGGAGGCAGGGCTTAGCCTCATGCAAGATTTGAGACAAGGCTTAGTCTCATGCAAATAGAAGGCAGTGCTTAGCCTTATGCAAATAGGGAGGCAGGGCTTAGCCTCATGCAAGATTTGAGACATGGCTTAGTTTCATGCAAAGAGAAGGCAATGCTTAGACTTATGCAGTGAACAAGTAGCAAATAGGAGTAGAATGTTTCTTAGCTGGAGATATATTTGCATTTGGTGTGGCCTGATTGATAGTGATTTTTATATGTGTGTATTTGCGAATACTCCTGTTATGCTCACCATGCCTGCATCCAAAGAAAAATCGTGAGTTTTGTAAGGGGAGGTTGGC
The DNA here is from genome assembly GCF_001879085.1 of Nicotiana attenuata. Classification (NCBI taxonomy): domain Eukaryota; kingdom Viridiplantae; phylum Streptophyta; class Magnoliopsida; order Solanales; family Solanaceae; genus Nicotiana; species Nicotiana attenuata. The sequence goes on from NW_017672374.1 coordinate 171,521, forward strand.
TCGTGCTCTTGTCTTCTTGCTCTGCTTTGTTCAACTTTGGGAACCCTGTTCGAGTTACCCTAGGTAACACCTAGTTTCCATAGAAATGAAGCTTACAAAAATACATACTTATTGACGAAATAGAGTTATTTTAGAAAACATAATGGTATATAGTATCAAGTAAATTAGATGAACTAATGACTGTAACGCTTTAGAGGCATTGCGACTTCCTTGCGCTAGAATTTTAAGGGTCCTCCTCAAAATTCTGCCCAGTTTGGTAAATGATCCTTCGGCCTTTTTGCGTGTGACGAAATCTGTCAGATCTGCTCCGGAATTTTAAGAATCCTTCTCAAAATTCTGCCCCAGTTACTTAACCGATTTCTGACTGTCTGGCATATGATGGCGTCGGCTGGACTTGCTTCAGAATTTTTAGGGTCCTCCTTAAAATTCTGCCCCAGTTTCTGGTTCTGGGGGAAATGAAAATTTTGTTAAGATATGACCGAACCCACAGGGCTGCCTACGTATCCCATCTTAAACGGGAATCAGGTCAAGCGTAGTTCAGACCTTCTATCCCTTTACCTCCTTCAACACCCTGAACTCGACTTGTCAACTTCTTGAGCTCCTCGGCCATGTTCTTGATGAGAAGGTCCTTCTCAGCGGATTCTGGTGTATAGGAGATTGGTTGAGTGGAGTGAGGTACGGTTTTCACGTATATGGGGTTGTTTTGGTGGGTGCCAGGGATTTGGGTGTAGTGGTGATCGTTGGTCGAGTTTTGAGGATTGGGAATAGGTTGTGGTGTGTTCTGAGGAGTGTGATAGGTAGTGGTTTGTGGGTATTGGTTGGTTGATGATGGTTGTGGAGGAATTAGTACCGGTAGAGGATTGGGATTTTGAGGTGGAGCTGCATATTGATGGGGTGCGGGAGGATTTTGTGGTCGTTGGTTTGGCGTATTTTGAGAAGGTGCTGGGTTTTGAACATTTTTGGTTAATGTCTGGGACGTTTAGGGTGAGGGAGAGGTTTGCCAAGTTGCGGACCTGCTCAAGTTCTCCTTGTAACTCAAGTATTTTCTGCTCTAATCGCAGGACCAAATCATTCTGGGCCGGAGTGCTCCGACCGTCTGAAGTTTCGATGTTCTCAACGTTTTCTTTTCGAATACCACTCAAGTCATCCATCTTATCTTTTCCTCTGCTTTTCGTATTACTTGGAGGAGGAGGAGGTGGAGGGCCTCTAGATCTGGTGTGATATGTTGATGATGCCAGTATGTGCGAACCAACCTTAGGGGATGGGAATAATAATAAAAAATAAAGAAAAACAAAAGGTAAACAAGTCAGTAAGGATTCTGAAATGTTTGCAGTATTTATACACATATTACGGGAATGTAGTCCTAGTTTGGGAGCCTCGTTGTGCCCGAGGTAGGCCTAGCAACATATTGATTTGGAGAATTTCAATGCCAATAATTGCCTCATTTCATTAATGTAAAAATAGATGAACCCAAAATGACACTAAATAAGATAAGTCACTAATGGCACTTGGCCTTATTACATTCGAAAAAGCAAATAAGCCTAATCTACTTGGTCCTAGAAGGACCTTCTCCAGGCTTGATGCTCTTGTCAATCAGATCCCTCAGTTCACGCATGTTTAGCAGTAAGTATGCCCTTGCTAAATGTCCTCATTCGCTTCCTTCAGTGTTCTGGCAATTGGTGACTCTCTCCTCATCTTTCCCTCTAATTCCATCAGACTGTACTCCAGATACTCTAACCTTTCGCTTGATTTAACAGCAATCTCCCTCCATTCGTTAATTAGTTCCATGTCAGTCTTGTGTCGCTCCCGATGCTCGGCCTCAGACTCAATAACTCTTTCGTGCAGTTTGTTATATTTCACCTGTGCTTCGGCAACTTCGTCTATGACCCTATTTCCTGGACCAACCCTTGGCTCGAATATTCCCCCTATGTTATCATCCAACCATGAGGGTAGAAGTACACGTGACCGGCGTGATACCGACCCGGATCGATGGTATCCTTTTCCATGATAATCTTCAAGTGCCACATGTGTTGTGCTTCACTTTTTTATGGAATGGCGTCACCCTGAAAATCGGCTATGAAATGACTCATTTTAGCAGCTCGCGATATGACTTGCTTCCTGCTTGCTTGTCTCATAACCCTAACGGGAGCATAAGGGTATATGCCCCTTAACCCAATCAATACCAGGTGTGGAACATCCCTAAATCTGATGATAACTCATCAGTAGGGAACCATTCGAACATCCATTGAACCTGGTCCTCGATCAAATTGTTAAAAAACTATACCCATCCTACAACAATCACCTGTCTGGGATATATGTCATTTTGTTGGTATGATGGAAGGCTATGTGATCATTCCACGGCCTTTGCGGAAACTCTTGACGGTATTGACCTTTTTGGAGATGTTCTAACAGCCAAACTTGCAGCTGCAGATTGCAACCTTCGAAGTATTTGTACCCCTTCTGACAGCACTCCAAGGCCCGGTATATGTTTGCTATGATCATAGGGACAATAGTATATGTCTGCCCTTCGATCCCCTCCATCAAGGTTTTGGTTACCATGGCAGTCTGGTGTGGATTCTATCCCCTTGGATCGGGAATACTAACATACCCAAGAAACAAACAATGAACACAAAAACCCTGCGGTTGATCCATTTCAAGGAAGTGATGGAGAATTCTTCATCAAAAATACGATAAAATCTGCTGTCACCGTATCGTTCATAGAGGAAGTCGAAGGGTATGTAGGAACATTTCAGGCACTCCAAGTCATCATTCTTCTTTAATCCCATCATCTTCAGGAACCCCCTAGTAGTGCAATTTTCCGGCGCCAGTAAACCAGGACTATCCCAAGGTAGCCCAGTGAATCCCCCTATTTCTTCCAAGAGAGGGGTCATTTCTATGTCTCCAAAGCGGAACACGGCTCTTTCTTTGTCCCAAAACATTATGGCAGCTTCGATTAACATGTTGTTCAGCTGGAGGTTCAATAAAGAAGGCAAATTTCCCAAGAACCTTTTCACGTGATTCTTATCACTTGACGGAAGATCCTCCCACCAATCTAGCAATAATGATGGTATGTTATGGACCATGCTAGACCTGGGGACTTCGTGCCTCATTTTCTGCAAAACAACTATGGTTAGGCTCTTTCTCCCTCCAGATCCGACTATTTATACAACAATGATTATCATATTGGCACTTATTTCTCCAAAATTAATGCACAAAATCGTGGTTGCGTCCGTTGGGATTATGGAAAACTCGGTAGACTTTTGGACGAGGCTTGTCTTAAAGGGTTATTATGTGGAACACATATTAACCCGGCTAGGGTTGACCATGATGCATGTACAATTAATCAGAGTAAGGTTTCTAGAGAGGTCTAGACTGGTACCCTCAAGTGGACAACTTGAGGGGGGAAGACACGGAACCGTCGACTGCACCGCTGATCGACTAGTTTTATCGCAAATATGCCTTTCCGAATTTAAAGGGAAATATATAGGAAGGGAACAAACACTCATCAAGCGTTGCTATAGGATTTATTATGCACGAGTGGAATATGATGTTCATCATGATTTATGCAACAATAAATAGTATGTTGTCACATATTTGCACGTTAAAAATGATAAATGCAGTATTTAATAATTGAAAGACGTTAAGAAAGAAAACAGGGAGACAAGTCAGTTTCTATAGTAAAGGAAATTATAAATGCTTAAAAATAGGCAATTAAATCCAAATAAGGGGGGAAGGGGAAAGGTGCACATGTATAAACAGAATAAAGCATGCTTAAGACTAATTCACAAAAACATGTTTGTTATGGTAAGAGCCTAAAGTATCCCCAGCAGAGTCGCCATGTTGTCGCGCCCCCTTTTTCCTCGTGGAGTCCGGGTTTCGACATTTTAGGGACAACTCCTTTCCTTTTGGGAATTGGGTATGAGATTTGAAGAGTCGCCACCTAACGGATTAAGGTGCGTTAGGGCACCTATAACAAATAACTCGTGTACTAGTTTACAGTACTAGAGATTGGGTAAGGGCTAGAAATTACCTTGAGGGGAAGGTGTTAGGCACCCCTCGAGGTCCACAATGGTGGGTCCCTGCCAAACTCAACTTAAGTGAATTAGTCTTATAAGCAGATAAACAAACAGACATTACTTTAAAAACAGGGAGTAAAGGGGTCCTAGGTTTTTTAGCCTATTGGATCACTTCTGTGCAATACTTGGTAATCGCCCCAAAATTGGGGTGCTACACATAGCATTAGCGCACAGGTCATCATATCATTTACTACCCGATTACCTTCCCCTTAATTATTACCTAAGCGTTCTAACAGCATCGAGTACGTATTCTATGCGTGCACTACTCGTCCCTTGCCTGTGGCCCTGGAGGTGTTTAGGACCTCTATTTAAGGAAGTTCTAGGCTCACCTATGTGCTTTTAAAAGGAGAAAACTAAGCGACAAACAAAAGGTCAAATAGGACTATCATATAAAGATGCAATTAAGGGGGATCATATTTACCTCCACAAATAGACAAAGCAAGTGCACGCCTTTCAAAAAAATAGTTTTATAAATTTAGGAGTCTTATAGCAAGATATCTAAATGAGTACAAACAAAGTGTGCAACAGTTTTATTTAGGCGAGCCATTGCCTACTGATTTTATCACTTATTGAATCTGAGCACGTTTTAAGCAGCAAGAAAAACACAATTTTAAACCCAGGATTTAATTGGCCTACAGGCTTGCCTAAGTGATAACTGGCAGAATCCTATAGACATGGTATCTAAACGTTAATCAGACCATAATTTTATAGACCAGTGATTTAACGGGCAGATCTCAGACAGATTTTATCCTTTAGACACTACATGCATGCCTTCTAAGTGCTGAAATTGATCACAAGCGTTATTTCATTACACAGAAAGCTGATTTTATACTTGTTCCTATAGGCATGATATCTAAATCGTCAAAACTGATTTTAAACATGATTTCCTATAGACAGGAGATCTAAGTGAGAAGAATGTTATACCTAGTTGATAATTCCCAAAAAAGATCCTACAGGCATGGTTTCTAATGCACATTGAGACTTGAGGGTATGCATGGACATGAGTTTTGTCGCAGAATTGATAAACGTCTTATAACATGATTTCTAGGACGCAAAGTGGAATTCAGGACAGGGATAAATACAAGGCCTATAGGCATGGTTTCTAATGCATATAAATAATCACAACAATCTTATAGGCATGATTTCTAACGCGTATAAATGATCACAATAGTCCTATAGGCATGATCTCTACCCGATCCCAACAAAGATATATGAGAATCCCTCCCAGCTTTCACTAATACCCCAATATCTGTTTTTACAAAGATTGTTATTACAAACCAATGTAACAAATTACACAATGAAAAACCATAACACTATAGGGAGCCTTCTTAGGCCCAATTTCAACCTGGAACCAGGCCTTCAACATAGCACCTCTGAGCATAGTGGTAGCCCATCCACAACACGTAAAACCGGTTCCTGGTGTGTCAAAGTTCCCAAGGGCCTCAGGGACCCCGGGCAGTGCTTACACTAGAATCAGATATTCAACACACAGTTCATAAAGGATTGGACACCAGCCCCAAGGTGTCAGAGATCAGAGGAGTCTCATGGACCCTAAGCAGTGCTCCCATTGGGGGTGGCAGGACTCTAGTTAACTAAGAATAGGAGTTGAAAATAATATATGAATATAGTTTTTAGAAAAAATAGTTTGGATTTCAGAAGTGCATAGAAACAGATTACCAGATTACAAGAACCACAAGCAGTACACATTTAGCATAAGGAGTTCAGCCATGAACTCCAGCAATCAAACAACATACGGAACAGAGTGACAATTAATATGAACAAGGTTTCACATGGCCTTAATCTATTAGCTATTACTAGGTGAACATATAGGCATATATTAATCAGAGAACAGCATGCTGGGATCAAGTTACTGATCAGACAATCATACATCAAAAGTTGAGAGCATAGAAATCATAAATTAATCAGGAGTTTGTTAAGGTGAAACACTTAAAATAGGACAGAAAGCATGCTAGTTGAGCAAAAAGTAGACAAGTGTCCTGGATCAACAGGAACATGCTAAAGTGGAGTAACCATACTAACTTATTGGTCAGGACAAATTCACAGGAGTTTAAACATGCCAGTTAACAGAAACATAAGGGCAAACAGAGGCATGTTGATACCTACAGCAGATTGACTACATAGCACATTGAGCAGGACATGATAACAGAGATAGACATGCTGTTTAAAGGCAGTAAATAGGAAGCACATAGGTCCCATTACATAGAAGTAGCCATGCTGATTAAGATCAACAAGCATGAAGCACATAGGTCTAATTACATAGCATGTTGAATGATAGCAGAAGTAGAGACATACCAGTTAAGAGATAGCAACAAGAAAGTAAAGCAAATAGTATCCAAAGGTATAGCCTTGGCTTTAAGCCGGTTGGACAGTGCAACAAACACAAGTAACAGGAAGATTTGCAATGGAGAGTGTGTATGAATAAGAGCAAGGATTTGTGTGTGTTTCTGTGTTTCTCTATGTATGTGTGTGTGTACTTTCAAAAAACAGGATGGGGTTTATATAGCAATGAGTAGAGTGAAGCAAATAGGGTAAAGGAAATCAAGAGTTCACAAATAAGCCAAAGAGACCAATCAATCAATCAATTAGTGCTTAACAGGACCAATTAACAGGTAGGATTCCGGGAAAGACCCTTCAAATTAGGGAGAAGTCAATTATCAGCCAAATTAGGGTTTAAATAAGGCATGAAACAAGTCATAGTCCGTTTTATTAGTTAACTAGAGTAAATCAACATCTAGAAATCAGGCCAATAGACTAATTAAGGCAAGTAATGCCAATTAGGAGTCACAAAATAAGGAAAGTATGTAAAAATTACAGAAAGTAGCTATCTCAGCAAAAACAGATAATTGCGAACCCTAGTTAGGCGGATAAAATCAATTATCCTCTGCTAATCAACAGGTCAAAGGACAACAGGCAAATATTAAAGCGAACAGTGAAATAATCAAACAAACAAAGGACTAGAACATAGGCATGAAAGAATCAGTAGAACTAGTAAAGATAATCGGATTCAAACACTTAGAAACTTTAGAAAAGTTTTGCAGAAACAAGAAGAAGTGAAACCCTAGTTTTAGAGAAACATAGAAAATCGATTAATAATAAGGGAAGCAGAAGATTTTTTAAAGAAAATACCAGATAAACTCAAAATCGTTTCTGATCTACAAGGATCTGAACAGACTCAAATAGAAGGAGATTAGGGTTCTTGAAAAATGGAACGAGGTGATGAAAAATCTAGTCCAGAATCGGAGTTTCGAACCATAAGCACAAAGATAACAATACTCACAACCATAGCGATGAACACGAAGCAGGTTCATCGAGAAAGTGAAGAGTCTAGGTCTACTCTGAGATGGATCTCCTTGAGATCCCTTTAAAATACGAAGAAATCGAACAACTAGTAGAGGTAGAAGGCAAGATAAGGCAATAAATCACCAGATAATCCCATATCTGGTCAAGAATAGAAGGGGTTTGGGGGAATTTTTGAGTGACGGCGCTCTAAGGTTCGAGGGTGTCTAAGAGAGAAGAGAGGAGGAAATGATTCAGAGGCGGCGCAAATGAGAGAGTGAGGTAGGGTTTTGGGCGTTAGGCTAATTAAAAAAGGAAAGGGGCCCTGGAACGGGCCAGGATTGATTCCGGGCTGGGGCGGGTTATAAAACTAGGTCAGGGTTTGGGTTATATTAGGGTATGGGCTTAGGGTAGATGAATTGGGCTGGGGTTTTAATTGGGCTAGGGGTATATTTAATTGGGTTAGGGGTACTAATTCGGGCTGAGGTCCGAATTTAAATAAAAAATTAAAGAGGCTATTCGTTAAATACCCAATTGATTTAATACAACAATTTTATAAAATAATTTATAAATGATAAAAATATCATTTGTGCATAAAACGATTTAATATAATTACTTAGTATTATAAAAATATAAATGGTTAATTTCTTGTGAAATAAGATAATTATGCACACATGGGCTATTATTGCAAAGTTATTACAATTATAACCCTAACATGTACATATGGCTATTCATAAAAGAATCAAAGCTTACTATAAATGTAAAGATAAAATTAAGAAATAAAATTATCATAAAATCATTTGTAATGCAATTAGTAATTATTTATATACTAAAATGCTAGAACAAATTAATTAAAATCCCTTTAAAATTACAGGAAAATTATGGAAAAATACTGGCCGATGCAAATGCACTATTTTGAAAGTATATATGCATTTTAAAATATATGAGGAAAAAATTGGGTACCAACAAGATTAACTATTGTAATCTCCAATACTTAGGTTTCAATGGGTCAAATATACTTGGTCAAATAATAGGAAACAAAATTCTAGTCGCATAATGGAAAGACTTGATAAAATATTTGCTAATGAATCTTTGATCAACATATTCCCTAAAGCTTCTGTAATACACCTACCTAAAACACACTCTGATCATAACCCCATTAAATTAGAATTAATCCCTAGGAATAACTACTTCCTCCCAAAGCCCTTCAGGTTGGAAATATTCTGGACACGCCATCCCGATTTTGCTTCCATTGTAAAAAATAGTTGGAACAACAAGGCTTTTACTGAGGCAACCACAAACTTTAAAAATACCATTACCAAATGGAATATTACCACCATTAGAAACCTTTCAAAAAAGAAAAATAATCTGTTAGCAAGGCTTAACGGCATCCAAAATTCCAAAGCTCATAGTCCTTTGCTGAATAATCTAGAGGCTAACCTTAAGATTGAATTTAACAATTGCCTCCGGATGGAAGAAGATTATTGGAAGCTTAGATCCAGAGTCAACTGGCTTAACGAGGGTGATTGTAATTCTAAATTTTTCCACATAAGCGCCACAAACAAAAGACAGATTAATAAAATTGTCTCCTTCGAAGATTCCGAGGGGAATTGGATAGATGACCCTTTAAAAATTATGGACCATACCAAATCATACTTCCAAGATATTTTTAGGACCAATCATGTTATCTCAAACTGGAAAGATATCATAAATGATACGACCAGTAACAAATTAATTGATCTATCTTTGCTAGATAATCCATTGAACCTTCAGGAAATAAGAGCTGCCATTTTTTCCTTCAAGCCCAATAAATCACCTGGCCCCGATTGCTTACACCCCATCTTTTTCCAAAAATATTTGAATTTGATTATCAAATCAGTGGTTAGACTTTATCATTGTAACGACCCGACTGATCGTTTTGAGAAATTTCGTCAAGTTCGGCAGTTTGAGGTCCCGAGCAGCTCCATATTGTGTATCGACTTACGTGCATGGTTGGATTTTGTTTCCATATAAATCGGAGTCGAATTGGAAGAAGGAATCTAGTTTTGGGAACTTAAACAGTGAGAATTTGACCGGAACTGGACTTTTGAGTAAACGGCTCCAGAATAAGGTTTGGATGATGTCAGAAGCTTTGTATGGTGATTCTAGACTTAGGCGCACGTTCGGATTTGGATCTGGAGGCTCGTAGGGTAATTTGAGGCATGTCAGCGAAAGTAGAAAAAGTTGAAGTTTGAAAAATGGGGAAGTTTGACCCATAGTTGTCTTTTGTGATATCGGGGTCAGAACACAATTCCGAGAGTTGGAATAGCTCCGTTATGTCATTTTGAACTTGTCTGCAAAGTTTGGCGCCATTCGGAGTTGATTTGATAGGGTTCGGATGCTCGATTGTGATTCTAGAAGTTTTTGAAGTTTAAGTTTGATTTTCATGCGTTTTGGCGTCCGTTTGTAGTTTTAGAAGTTATTTTGATGATTTGAGCGCACGAGCGAGTTTGTGTTGTGTATTTAGACTTGTGTGCATATTTGGTTTGGAGACCCGAGGGCTCGGGTGAGTTTCGGGTTGGTTCGGAATGATTTTCATCATAGTTTCAGATTGCTGGTTTCTGGTGTCTCTTGCCCTCTTTCGCGATCATGTAGCTCCAGCCGCGATCGCGTAGAGTTCTGTTGGTCTGCCCCTTTTTCCTTCACTGCATTCGCATAGTACCTCTCGCGATCGCGAAGGTCTGCTTTCTTCTTCTTCGCGTTCGCATATGTTCCCTCGCGTTCTCGTAGTAGAAATTAGGAGCTGGGGCAGTTTGCTATTTCCTCTTCGCGTTCGCATCAATTGCCCTGCGTTCACGTAAGATCCTGCCCATTGTTCATCGCATTAGCGTCCTTTTTCTCGCGATTGCGAAGAGTATTTCTCGTCAGCTTTAATTCTCTTCTCTGCGATCGCGACCCAATCTCCTGGATCGCGATGCATAAATCCCCGGGCAGACGAATATATCACAAAATCGAGGGTTACACCATTTTCATTATAACTTGACTTGTGAAGCTCGATTTTGAGCGATTCTTTGAGGGGTTTTAACACAAATCGATTGGGTAAGTGTTCTTCACCTAGAATCGAACATATTCCATGATTTTGTCTTCATTTTCATCATTTAAATTGTGTTCTGAGTTGAGGAAAATGTTGGTTTTGAAAGAAAGTTTCTAAATGAAAAATCATGATTTGAGGGACCAAATGGTATCGGAATTTGACAAATTTTATATGGTTGAACTCATATCGGAATGGGTATTCAATTTTCGTAAAATTTGTCGGATTCCGAGATGCGGGCCTGGAGGTCGACTTTTGGACCGATTTTTGGATTTTGTTAAAGATTGAGACTTTATGACCCGAAATAGTTTCTTATGTGTTTTATTTGTGCTTTGAAGTTAATTTGGTTTGATTTGAGCCGTCCAGAGGTATTTTTACTCGAGAAGTGCATTTTAGAGTATCGGTTTGTCGTTTTTGAGGTAAATATCTTGCCTAACCTTGTGTGGGGGACTTCCCCTTAGGATTTGAGTCTTCTATGCTAATTGTAGTCCGTGCACGCGAGGTAACGAGTGTGTGCTCGGACTTTTTTGTGGGAAATTTACCTTTAGGGTTCTTAGGTCCTTATATTCATTAAGTGAGAAGTGTTCCGACATGATTGGGTTTTCTAATTGTTTGTTTTACCTCTATATGCTTCAAATGATGTTGTTAGCTTTCCTCTAATCCTTACTTGTTACTTGACCCTTGTTTGCCTTAATTGACTGATTGCCTCCCTTATTGTTTTGATACTTCTTGATTGTGAGTTCCTCTATGACTTCGTGCAAATATGTTACATGTCCAATTGTTGTTGTTACCGGTGTAGTTATCACGTGTTTATTATGTCTTGTTGTTTGTTAAGGTTATTGTGCTTCTTGGTTTTTCCGTGATCCTTATTATGTACTATTCATGCTTAATTGACGGTTATTCATGTTGGACAAGACTTATGATATTCTTTTGGTATTTGACCATTGTTGAGTATTGACTCAAGTTGAGATCTATATTGCGAAGCTAACTGTTGAAACAAGATTGGTTATTGTTGATTCCCTTGCCGGGATGTTATTGTTTCTATTATTGATTCCCTTGCCGGGATGTTATTATTTATATTGTTGATTCTCTTCCCGGGATGTTATTGTTTCTATTGTTTATTCCCTTGCCGGGACTTATTGTTTCTATTGTTTATTCCCTTGCCGGGATGTTATTGTTTCTATTGTTGATTTCCTTGCCGCGATGTTACGATTTCTATTGTTTAGGTGAGGAAGAGTGTAAAGCACGAAGTGTGATGCCGTGCATGATATTGTGAGTGAGTGTTAATGCACGAAGGGTGATGCCGTGCCGATATTATGAGTGTTAATGCACGAAGGGTGATGTCGTGCCATATTCTGTGAGTGTAAAAGCACGAACGGTGATGCCGTGCCACATTATTGAGAGTAAAAGCACGAAGGGTGATGCCGTGCCGTTTCCTTTGATTTCTATAGTGAGGACGAGAGTAAAAGCACGAAGGGTGATGTCGTGCGCTTGTTACTGCTTCTACTAATTTTGTTGGTTCCAAAGATGATAATTACCTTGCTTCTCTACTTATTTACTATCAGTATTTAATGTTCCCCTCAATATCTTGCTCCCATTCCATTGAGTTATTAGTAATATCGTGATTTTAAATAAATGAATTTATACTACGTTGCTTTGCATGATCTTCTTTTTAATTTGAACTCGCCGTAGTTATATATATATATATATATATATATATATATATATATATANAATTTCAATAATTGTTACATTCATTATTCAATTAGTTTCTCAATTAAATCTCCTTAAACCGTTTGAGATGTATTTACTTAAAAAGGAATTTCTACTAAGTTGTAATTTATTAAATTTCTTGTTGAAGGTAATAATTCATTCGATTGCACACGCCCCCCATTCGCCCTTTACTAATATAATAGAAGGTAAGGCAAAAGCAAGAGTGAAACTACGAGCTAAAAGCAGGCGTGCCTCTCTTATAAGAGAATATGATACCATCCCCCACTTTTGAAAAGGGAACTATCTTCATTCAAATGATTTCTGAGAATAACTTCATCTATCTTGCTAATTTACTAATTGATATAGAGGTTGTACTTTACTTAGTGCTATGTAAATGAAAATGTTGTTGTGCAAAGTGAGATAGAAACACGTGGGCGTAAGGTGCCGGGTGTGCTAAAGGTTTGAAGGTGAGGTTATGATATGAGACTTCGAGTTCTGAGATGGCTGAAATGACGTATTAGAAATGATGTGGTTAATTGAGTTGACATTGTTTTCCTTATTTGAGTACATTTTACTTGTCTGCGTCCCAGCTATGTTAGTGTTGAGTTGCTCTGTTATCTTGCGTTTTCATCTGTGTTTTTCCTCTATTGTTTCTACTGATTATAGTTTGTTTTTTTGCTCCTTGTTATGGATATTACTTTGTTATCTTTATGTTGATAATCTATTATCCTATCCTGTTCAATTTATTTGACCAGTAGGTGTCTTGACTGTTCCTCATCACTACTCTACCGAGTTTAGTCTTGATACTTACTGGGCACCGCTGTGTTGTGCTCATACTACGCTTCTGTACATTTTTGTGTACAGATTCAGCTATTTAATCGGTAGTAGCTGTGCGGGTCGATGCAGTGGAGGCTCAAGGTAAACCTGTTGTTGCGTTCGCAGGCCTCGGAGTCACCTTCATTTGTACTTATTTTCCATTTGTTCCTTTGTTTTGGGACAGTGATGTATTTATTTTGTATAACCACTCTTAGAAAAGCTTATGACTTGTACCACCGGTTTTGGGGAATTATTAATTTTCGGAGTTATCTAATTTAAAGTTAGTGAATGTCATGGTTATTTCAGTTAATGTTAGGGTTACCTAGTTTAGAGACTAGGTGCCATCACGACTCCTTCGGAGAGATTTTGGGTCGTGACAAGTTGGTATCAGAGATCTAGGTTCATAGGTGCTACGAGTCATAAGCAGGTTTAGTAGAGTCTTGCGGGTCGGTATGGAGACGTCTGTACTTATCTTCGAGAGGCTACAGAAACGTTAGAAAATTCCACTTCTTTCATTCCTTATCGTGCGATGTTGATTCAGATCGAAGTATATAACTTATGTTCCTTTACATCCACTCGTGTTTAATATTACGCTGTCAGTGTCTGCTATGCGCCAGTGGTTCGTGATGCTACAGACAGGCTATGAGGGAGTCGGGGATGTTCAGACATTATCTCAATGTGTCGTCCAAACTGAAGATACAGAGCTATTGAGAGTTTATTCAGTTATTCATATGGAGGTGCATCTGATTGATGAGTGTGAGCCAGGAAGGTTAATTTTGCGGATCATCAGATGTTGTTCTATGGCGTTGCGCCAAGTGGAGGAGTCCAATAGCGGTATTTAGATTGCAGAGCCAGATTTACACTAGTTTTGGCCTGAGGTATGTGTGTATGTGGTATTGGTGGGTTCCCAGATTTTGTGTATGACCAAGGTTTGAGATCTTTCATGAGATGATGTTTGGGCTTATAGTATTTCTATGTCAATAATAGATCTACATTTCAATATCAAGGGGAGTCGGAGGAACAACTTCAGATTCACAAGAGGTCTATTCAGCGTGGGTATCGTGGTTGCGGTAGAGCGGATGCTTCAGAGGAAATGCAGTGGTTTATAAGTTTCTGGGCTACGTGGTTCGTGATAGGATCATCTGTATTTTGGGGCTTTGATTGGGATTATCGCATATCGACTATCTGAAGGAATGGGTCAGTTCAGTAGTGTTGGGTCAGCAGAGCAATGGAAGTAATGGGTCCTTTTGAATGGTAATTCTCTAATGGCATTCGTGGCAAGACTCTTGGATTGGACGGTTTGTGCGACTCGGTTGGGTTAGAAAGGTGCAGTTCTGATGGCTTAGTTGCATGCGGGCAGATCTAGGAGGGTTCTTGATGGTTTGACTATGGCTTGATTTGGGGATCTACTATGGGCATAAATAATATGTGGTACGTTGCGGTTTCTCCTGAATCGGTATCTGAAACTAATAGAGTGTTGGCGTTGTTGGCTATCATATGTAAAGAGTGCATTTTTGGAAAGGACCTTGAGTTTTGGTTTGAAGTGCGTGGTTGGTAGCATGGTGATTACTGGGTTTTGAGGCTTTCGAGGTTCATGTTTTGTTACGCGGCCAGAAACTCTATATGAGTGCTTCAGAAAAATGATAGGGTGTAAGTGATATATCAGCCATTTGAATTGCGTAGTTGAGTTTGAGAATGGAAATTTTGGTATTCCTGAGGTTTTGGGGCTAGATTCCCGCACATGTGGACCATTTCCTGTTTGCGGATTATGAAGAAATGTTGAGGATGAGGTAATCAATAGCATGCATGATTGATACGCCACTGTGGATTTTTGGAAAGGATATTTACCTATTTGGAAGTAATCAGGGTTTGGGTGGGGGCCTATTTGAAAGCTCAATGAAAATATGTATATTGTATCAAATCAAGTTTGAGTGCCCCTGTGAGAGTGTCATTATGGTTATGTTATCAGGCAGAATGGATATTATTTGTGCCCCTAGCCTATGATATGTGCTACTCTTTTATGTTGTGTTAGGCGGTCAGGTTGTATGATTTTTCCCCACTCATGTTGTAATACCGTTCGGGCCTTATGGCGATGCGGGCGAGAAAGCCCTCGTGATGTTGAGTCGCTCATTGCACCTTAGTTGTGCTTGCTTCTTTCATGCTTTAGCTCTTTCATTCATTTTCCCACAATTTTAATTGTGCACTCTGTTGTACTTGATATTAGTATTTATATGATTAGTGAACAGGAGCATTTTGGCTCGATGAGCATTTGGGGAGCGGGCTGCACGCCGCAGCGAATTTTATGTGGGATACCCCTTCCTCGTGTTTATTTGGTGTTGTGTTTTCCCTCTGTGGGACGATTTGATGAAAACTATACTTTTGTTATTACACATGTTGTACTCGTTAGATAGATTCTTATACTTTGCTTTTCTTTATTTGTGCTGCATAATTGAGTGGTTGCTGGTTTAGTGTACGAATTGTGTAGTGTGAGAATCCGTGTAGTTCCGTGATGAGCTGTTAGTCGGGTTGCTTGTATTGGCTGAGATGAGGTTCTTAAACCTGAGATCAGTACTATGTTATTGGGGGTGAGGAGTGTTTGGATGTACGAGGGTGTTTCTGCTAAGATTTGGGTAATGGCCCTTGGCGGGCGAGAGAGCTTCTTGACTTGTTGTCTTCATGGGCGGCTATGAGTTCCCGCATGTTTCTTTATCATGAGCAGCGATGTGGAGGTCCGGAACAAGGTTATATTCAATGTAAAATGTATTGCCACCATCCAGGATGTTATTTGAGCAACTATGGTGGTCAGAGGTTATTGCTTCGGGCATTTGAGTTGTGAGGATAAGCATGTGATTATATTCTGGACTGGGATTTTGGCTCGATTCAGCTTGTTAAGGTTCATGCAGTGTGTTGACGTGGAATTCAGATCTTATGATGAATGTCGGATGTTAAGGTTTGGGTTTTGTTCTAAGGTTATGGGCTAAGGAGGAGATGAGACCTTCAGTAAGTTGCACTGTCAGTTCTGTTGTATGTATGGTGAGCTCATGCAATAGTTTGACGGCTTGGGAACGACTCCGGGAACGTTCGAGGACGAACGTATATTTAAGTGGAGGAGGATGTAACGACCCGACTGGTCGTTTTGAGCAATTTCGTCAAGTTTGGTAGTTTAAGGTCCCGAGCAGCTCCATATTATGTGTATCTACTTGCGTGCATGGTTGGATTCTGTTTCCAGATGAATCAGAGTCGAATTGGAAGAATGAATCTAGTTTTGGGAACTTAAACAATGAGAATTTGACCGTACTTGGACTTTTGAGTAAACGGCTCCGGAATGAGGTTTGGATGATGTCAGCAACTTCGTATGGTGATTTTGGACACAGGCGCGTGTTCGGATTTGGATTTGGAGGCCCGTAGTGTAATTTTAGGCGTTTCGGCGAAAGTTGGAAAAGTTGAAATTTGAAAAATGGAAAAGTTTGACCCATAGTTGACTTTTGTAATATCGGGGTCGGAATGCGATTCCGAGAGTTGGAATATCTCCGTTATGTCATTTTGGACTTGTCTGCAAAGTTTGGCGCCATTCGGAGTTGATTTGATAGGGTTCGGATGCTCGATTGTGATTCTAGAAGTTCTTGAAGTTTAAGTTTGATTTTCATGTGTTTTTGTCACGACCCAAACCGACGGGCCGTGACGGGCACCCGGTACCTTACTCAACCGAGTACCAATGTAACGTATCTTTCTTATTACATCATCATATACACATGATATACGGGCCTAATAGGCCAACATGATCCTTTATAGGCCGACAAGACCGTACAATCTTTTATGTACACGACATATGTCTACAAGCCTCTAAGAATACATAAATGTCACAAAGGTCGGGACAGAGTCCCGCATACCAAACAATACACGTCTAAATCATACTAACCAAACGAGCAACTCCGAAGCAAATGGAGCGCACCATCATCTTCCACTGAGCTGATAGCCTACTTGGAGGGCTCTCGACCTGTCTATCGGGACCTGCGGGCATGAAACGCAGCGTCCCTAGGAAAATGGGACGTCAGTACGAATAATGTACCAAGTATGTAAGGCACATAAATAAATACATAAGAGACATGGAAGACATATAGAGTACATGACTCAACTTGTAGTTTGAATAACTTTGTAAATCATAAATTACTTTTAACGTCATGCATATGCGTATGATGTCATGTCGTGCATAGGTACATGTTTCATAACATCATCAGCCGCTGAGGGCATCCCATCATATCATATCGGCCACTGTGGGCAAAATCAACATCGTATACCAGCTGATCAGGTGGTGGTGCGTATATAACGCCATAACCTTTCCCATATCCCATATACATATATATACATACATATATACGCGTATATAACGCCGTTTGAATCATATTTCAGCCATTGTGGGCAACATCATCATCATCATATACCAGCTGACAGGTGGTGGTACGTATATAACGCCGTAACCTTTTCCCATATCTCATATACATATATTTACATATATACGCGTATATAACGTCATCTGGTCATGAGTCAATGCACATGTATAAATGAGTGAGATGCATGAAAACTACATAATAATCTCGATATTCCTTCCGGATAAACTTTTCCAACTGCGTATTATTCTGAGACCCATGAACAGAAGATAATAATAATCCTCATGGGGAATCAAGAATATAGGCACCCCTACTATTTCTATGAATATAGTAATTTATAGAAACTGTGTATTTGCTCGTTTCTTCGGTATAATTTGGACCATACCAAAAGAAAGAAGGGATAGCTTTAACATACCTGTTCCTTGAATTATTTGCACGAAACGAAGCTCCTGCTTCTTTGAATTTGAACGAAATTGTTGCTGCTTTTCTAAATTTTTGGGACGTTAGTCCCTTTTGTCCAAATCAAGAAAATTAATCTTCTGATCTTTCACGTTTCTTACGATTCATTGAATAGTTGGAACGAAATCATTTCTTGAATGAAGCTTGTTTGAAATTGAAATTTGGTTGCTCTTTGAAATTTTAATTGAAGGGTTGGCTAAAGATTTTTGGACGAATTGGTTTTCTGTTTTGTGAACCAAAGAAAGGATTTAAGTTAAAGGTTAAACTTGTTCCACGTTTTTGAAGTTTGCTTCAAGCTTCAGTTACTTTTTTGTTGATATTGAATCAAGTTCCTTTTGAACTCAAGACTTATCTTGATAAGTCACTTTAGACACCTAACCCCATATTAAATGAGTCATCTTCCTTAATTAGTGGCCTTGTGCCACGTTTCTTTTGGGCATAAGTAGTTAAGTTTTGTCCGCTTATTAGTTAACTAGGTAATGTCCTGTTACCCGATAATTAATTAATTACCCGTAAAATTGAAAATTATTTCCACTTACTTGAAATATTCTCACTTTTCACATACCTTATACACCTTACTATCATGGCCATGTGGTACCTTGTTTGGTACTAGTCCATAAATACCGGGTATTTTAGCTCGGGCCGTATTTTATCCCAAAATGCCAAATTTCGACAAAATTCACTTTTTTCGATTTTCTTACCTTCTCATCTTCACGAATTTACTCATTACTTGTTTGAGGTAGCATAATATTCATAAATCCAAAATAAATCTCATTCCCGAACTTACGTCAATTTACTTGTGGCGTACTTCCACGTACAAAAACATGGGGTGTAACATCATTCCCCCCTTTGGAACATTTGTCCTCGAATGTTGACTGATTCTCTTTTCATTTTCATAACCCATAGGTCTTGCGAATACTTTAGTACCCGTCTTTCCATCTAGGCGATTGTTCTTGTGAATGAATCCCGAAGGTCAGGGCATTCCCCTTTGTACGCCTCTTTCTCACACCACGACTTGTAGTCTGAATCATCCTAATCTTGTAACTATTGCTACCCTCTATCATGCAGTCTTTACGAATCTAACTTTGTATGTGCGCCTAACTTCTTCTCTTCTCTTTCCTCCAACTCTTAGCCAATCTCTAGGCTTCACATTATGAACATATGCAAAATTATGTCAATCTGTCCCTCTGGGCGTCATTAGCTTTACTACATCTATGTAGGTCTTATTATACCATAATTCTTACTTCGATTCATTGTTACTAAGATCTGCTACCAGACTCCAGGTTACTTTCGTTACTTATCCCATATGTTTAAGTCTAAATCCTTTAATACCTCCTCATTACTTGTTCATCTTAAGAATGACGGCCTAATCTCACCTCATACTTTGTGACTTTTGTCCATACGCTGTTGATTCACCTTAATGTTGATCTATCATCTACCACTGACGACTTGATCTCTTATGTAACACCGCCGCTAGAGCTCACGTCTCAGCAGGGACATCTGGAGTAATTAGATTGATCAACCTAGGGGTGATATTATATTTCTATGACCATATTTTATACCATTCCAATATGACTCACCTTACGTGGGTATTTTAATTCCGTACCATTCATGAAATCCTCTTCAAATCATTACTCAATCGAAGGCCCAACCGTCATCCTTTATTTATCACAATTACACCCTCATTCTACTACCAGGGCAGCATTCCATTTTTGTTACCTTCTCACTCGCCCTTTCTTATCCTTACTCATGTCTTCTAGAACCTTGTCCCTCACCATTCGATAGCTTGCGACCTACACATATTTATTTATAATACTCGCAACCTTTCAACTTGCTTGCATCATAGATTCCTTATGTCATTATGGAACATCAAGCGAGACATCACATCGTCTCTAATTCTTCTTTACTCTCATAATCAGGCTTCTCGATACCTAGACCATAGGCTGAAAGATATGCTACTGACGACACTGCTATCATTTATGGATATTGAATCCCCGCACTTCTAGCCTTCTATCCCAAATATGGAATATTCTCAACCTTCTGCTTTTGAGTATCTCGTACATTGTTCACCTTTTCCTTACTTTCCTTAAAGCCTCACATCACTATCTCTTTCATGACCTCCCCTTGTCACGACCAAAACCCCGGTCGTGATGGCGCCCAACACATTGCTAGGCAAGCCCGACCATTTACACAACCTTAGCCAAATAATCTATATAAATAAATAAATGTTCACTGCTAAAATACCAAATTAAATGCGAAATTTTTGTAATAATCTCTAACATTCGAAAATCCCAAAATAAAAACAAAGTACTAATCAACCCACAAAATCTGGTGTCACGAACATGAGCCTCTAGAAATAGATTATTCACCTATTACAAGTCCGACTAAGAAAAATATACGAATAAAATAATAAAAGATAGAAGGGAGAGATCAAGGCTGCGAACGCCATGCAGCTACCTCGATACTCCCGGATATTTACTGCCCCGCTAAACAAGTCCTCACTCACCCTGTGGTGTACCTGAATCTGCACACAAGGTGCAGGGAGTATTGTGAGTACTTCCAACCCAGAAAGTAATAAATATAAATAAAGTCTGAGGATAAGAAATCCTAAATAAACACAAAGTAAAACTATAAATACAACAACGTGGACCAATAGCATAATACATTAAACATTAAAAACAGTTATAATAAAGTCACACCAGAATGAGAATAAATAACAATTAAATATGCAATGCAACACATAAACCGGTACCTCCAGTACCCCGCTGCGGTCGTGCAGCCCGCTCCATTTATTTAACGTCGACGACGCTCACTGGTGGTGTGCAGACTCCAGGAGGGGCCCCTTACGGCCCAAGAGCAATAATAAGTCATCTCGTGGCATCAAACAGGCCCTTGGCCTCATATCAATATCATTATAATACTGCTGCGGCGTGCAGCCCGATCCCATACTCAATCCAAAAGTCACACAATAGTATAAAAATATTCAGCCCAAACTTCATTTAAAAATATTAATTTAATTTCTAATTTAAGAAAAAGGCTGAGATTTCAAACACAGTATTAAATACCAGGACTGAGTTTAATATTTATAAATATGGTAAGAAACCATTAAAATAATCCCTGAAGGATTCAAGTAGTTGGCACGAAGCCCAATTATGACAATTAATCCATTGTTATAAGGATATTACAAATCTACAATCAAATAGGTACCAATTTTATTAAGCGGGACAGACCAAGTCACAGTCCCTGACGGTGCTATACCCCACGCCCGTTATCCGGCGTGCAAGTCACCTCACATAGCACTACGATGTGCAAATTCGGGGTTTCAAACCCTCAAGACAGCATTTACATTTATTACTAACCTCAAGCCGGCCAAAGTCCTAGCTTGCTATGCCCTTGCCTTTCGAATTCACCTCTTCGCGCGTCGAATCTGACCAAAACCACAACGAATAATTACCGGATTCCTTATCTCGCCCCGGGCCCACTTCTCGAAAAATTATAAAATTCACATCACCAGATTCTTTATCTCGCCACGAGTCCATGCATATAAAGAACACCAAAATCGGAATCCAAATGGCCCCTCAAATTTCCATTTTTGTTCTCTTAGGTTTCAAGCCCTAAACCACCATTTTTTACCCTAATTCCTTGAGTTTTCAGTGAAATTTCATGTATTTGCATGATAAAATTGTGTTCTAAGTCCAAGAATGCTTACCTGATCGAAGTCCTTGAATTTCCTCTTCAAAATCACTCAAGAACACCCCAAGTCCGAAGTCAAAATATGTGTTCTGTAAATATTTCGTGAAGGGAATTAAAACCCTTTCTGACCAGTTATTTCCGAGTCTGCGGCTACATAGCCGCATCTGCGACTTCCGCTTTTGCGATGGGGAGCCGCTTCTGCGGACAAGACCGCTTCTGCGGTTACTAGACCGCTTCTGCGGTCTCGCATCTGCGATTCCTTTTACGCAGGTGCGGTTTCCTTTAGCCTTCCAAAATTCCGCATCTGCGGTCCTACTGTCGCATCCGCGACTCCGCAGATGCGGTCAGCATCTCCGCACCTGCGATGCCTGTCGCTTCTGCGGCTCTTGACTCGCTTCTGCGGTACCGCTTCTGCGGTCCCATTTCCGCAGGAGCGAAAATACCAGAAGCTGCACAGGTTCTGCAATCTCCTAAGTTCAAAACTTCCCGTTAGCCATCCGAAATCACCCCGAGGCCCTCGGGACCTCAACCAAAAATACAAACATGATCCAATACCTTATTCAAACTTGCTCCAATCATTAAAACACCTCAAACAACACTAAAACCATCATTTCTCATCGAATTCAAGCCTAAGTTCTTCTAAAACTTCCGAAACACGCATTCGATCAGAAACCCAACCAAAACACCTCCGAATGACCTGAAATTTTGCACACACATCCAAAATCACCTAACGAAGCTACAACAACTCTCGGAATCTCATTCGGATCCCCGGATCAANAACCCGCTGCGGCCGTGCAGCCCGCTCCATTTATTAACGTCGACGGCGCTCACTGGGGGTGTGCAGACTCCGGGAGGGCCCCTTACGGTCCAAGCGCAATAATAAGCCGTCTCGTGGCATCAAACAGGCCCTTGGCCTCATATCAATATCATTATAATACTGCTGCAGCGTGCAGCCCGACCCCATACTCAGTCCAAAAATCACACAATAGTATAAAAATATTCAGCCCAAACTTCATTTAAAAATATTAACTTAATTTCTAATTTAAGAAAAAGGCTGAGATTTCAAACACAGTATTAAATACCAGGACTGAGTTTAATATTTATAAATATGGTAAGAAACCATTAAAATAATCCCTGAAGGATTCAAGTAGTTGGCACGAAGCCCAATTATGACAATTAATCCATTTTTATAAGGATATTACAAATCTACAATCAAATAGGTACCAATTTTATTAAGCGGGACGGACCAAGTCACAGTCCCTGACGGTGCTCTACCCCACGCCCGTTATCCGGCGTGCAAGTCACCTCACATAGCACTACGATGTGCAAATTCGGGGTTTCAAACCCTCAACACAGCATTTATATTTATTACTAACCTCATGCCGGCCAAAGTCCTAGCTTGCTATGCCCTTGCCTTTTGAATTCACCTCTTCGCGCGTCGAATCTGACCAAAACCACAACGAATACGTCACAATATGCTAAGGGAATATA
The DNA here is from genome assembly GCF_001879085.1 of Nicotiana attenuata. Taxonomy (NCBI): domain Eukaryota; kingdom Viridiplantae; phylum Streptophyta; class Magnoliopsida; order Solanales; family Solanaceae; genus Nicotiana; species Nicotiana attenuata. Next base: position 194,524 of record NW_017672374.1, read on the forward strand.
ACCCAATCGAAAAGACTCGAAAAACATCGAAAATCACGAAGTTGGCAAAACCCGAGCCCCGGGCCCACTTCTCGAAAAATTATAAAATTCACATCACCGGATTCCTTATCTCGCCACGAGTCCATGCATATAAAGAACATCAAAATCGGAGTCCAAATGACCCCTCAAATTCCCATTTTTGTTCTCTTAGGTTTCAAGCCCTAAACCACCATTTTTGACCCTAATTCCTTGAGTTTTCAGTGAAATTTCATGTATTTGCATGATAAAATTGTGTTCTAAGTCCAAGAATGCTTACCTGATCGAAGTCCTTGAATTTCCTCTTCAAAATCGCTCAAGAACACCCCAAGTCCGAAGTCAAAATATGTGTTCTGTAAATATTTCGCGAAGGGAATTAAAACCCTTTCTGACCAGTTATTTCCGCATCTGCAGCTACATAACCGCATCTGCGACTTCCACTTTTGCGATGGGGAGCCGCTTTTGCAGACAAGACCGCTTCTGTGGTTACTAGACCGCTTCTGCGGTCTCGCATCTGCGATTCCTTTTACGCAGGTGCGGTTTCCTTTAGCCTTCCAAAATTCCGCATCTGCGGTCCTACTTTCGCATCCGCGACTCCACAGATGCGGTCAGCATCTCCGCACCTGCAATGCCTGTCGCTTCTGCGGTTCTTGACTCGCTTTTGTGCTACCGCTTCTGCGGTCCCATTTCCGCAGGAGCGAAAATACCAAAAGCAGCACAGGTTCTGCAATCTCCTAAGTTCAAAACTTCCCGTTAGCCATCCGAAATCACCACGAGGCCCTCGGGACCTCAACCAAAAATAGAAACATGATCCAATACCTTATTCAAACTTGCTCCAATCATTAAAACACCTCAAACAACACTAAAACCATCATTTCTCATCGAATTCAAGCCTAAGTTCTTCTAAAACTTCCGAAACACGCATTCGATCAGAAACCCAACCAAAACACCTCCGAATGACCTGAAATTTTGCACACACTTCCAAAATCACCTAATGAAGCTACAGCAACTCTCGGAATCTCATTCCGACCCCCGGATCAAAATCTCACCTACCAACCGGAATTCGCCAAAATACTAACTTCGTCAATTCAAGCCTAATTATACACCGAACCTCCAAAATCAATTCCGATCGTACTCCTAAGTCACAAATCATCCCCCGAAGCTAACCAAATCATCGAAATTCAAATCCGAGCCCTCTAACACAAAAGTCAACATCCGGTTGACTTTTCCAACTTAAGCCTTCTTAAAAGAGACTAAGTGTCTCATTTCTTATCAAAACCATTCCAAACCAACTCTAACACATCAAATACTGATAATGAAACATGAAGAAGCATAACATGGGGGAAACGGGGCGGTAACTCACGTGACGACGGGTCGGGTCGTCACATCCTCCCCAACTTAAACAAACGCTCGTCCTCGAGCGGGTCAAGAAACATACCTGAAGTCTCAAATAGGTGAGGATATCTGCTCCGCATCTCCTGCTCGGTCTCCCAGGTAGCCTCCTCCACGGGCCGACCTCTCCATTGCACTTTCACTGATGCAACATCCTTTGATCTCAACTTCCGAACCTGACGATCCAAAATGGCTGCTGGCTCTACCTCATAAGTCAAGTCACCCTCCAGCTAAACTGTACTGAAATCTAAAACGTGTGACGGGTCCCCAATGTACTTCCGGAGCATAGACACATGAAAAACTGGATGCACGCCCGACAAGCTAGGTGGCAAGGCAAGCTCATAAGCCACCTCCCCGATCCTCCTAAGTACCTCAAAAGGCCCAATGAACCGCGGACTCAGCTTCCCTTTCTTCCCAAATCTCATAACACCCTTTGTGGGTGAAACCTTCAGCAAGACCTTCTCACCAATCATAAAAGATACATCTCGAACCTTCCTGTCTGCATAGCTCTTCTGTCTCGACTGTGCTGTACGGAGTCTCTCCTGAATCACCTTCACCTTCTCCAATGCATCCTGAACCAAATCTGTCCCCAACAACCTAGCCTCCCCGGGCTCGAACCAACCAACTGGAGATCTACACCGCCTCCCATACAAGGCCTCATACGGTGCCATCTGAATGCTGGACTGATAGCTATTGTTGTAGGCAAACTCTGCAAGCGGTAGAAACCGATCCCATGACCCTCCAAAATCAATAACATAGGCATGTAACATAC